>NW_007260633.1:178714-226267 GCF_000164805.1 Carlito syrichta
AAGGATGGACATCTTCACAATGTTGAATCTTCCAACCCATGAGCATGGGATATTTTCCCACTTGTTTGTGTCATCTTGATTTCTTTGAGCAGTGTTTTGTAATTTTTCACTTTAAACGTCTATCATGTCTCTGGTTAGGAAGATGCCAAGGTATTTCATTTTTTTTGTGGCTATGTGAATGTAATTGTGTTTTATTTGGGTTTCTGTTTGTTTATTATAGGTGTAAAGAAATGCAATTGTCTTTTGCACATTTATTTTGTATCCTGAGACTTTGCCAAAGGCCTTTATCACTGTAAGGAGGTTTTTGACAGATTCTCTTGGGTTTTCAAGGTACACTATCATATCATTTGCAAAGAGAGATAATTTGACTTCCTCTTTTCCTATTTGGATACCCCTGATTGCATTCTCTTCTCTGATTGCTCGAGCCAGGACTTCCAATACTATGTTGAACAGGAGGTATGAGAGTGGGCATCCTTGTCTTGTTCCAGTTTTCAGGGGAAATGGATCCAATTTTTGTCTGTTAAGGAGTATGCTGGCTGTGGGTTTCTTGTAGATGGCTTTTACTATTTTGAGGTATGTTCCCCGTATGCCTAGATATTCTAGGGTTTTTATCAAGAAGGGGTACTGGATTTTATCAAAAGCTTTTTCTGCATCTAATGATATAATCATGTGGTTTTTGTTTTGACTTCTGTTGATGTATTTAATTACATTTATGGTTTTATGAATGTTGAACCAGCCTTGCATCCCAGGAATGAAGTCTACTTGGTCATGATGGATGATTTTTGAGATGTATTGCTGAATCCGGTCTGCTAGGATCTTGTTGAGAATTTTAGCATCCATGTTCATCAAAGATATTGGCCTGTAGTTCTTTCTTTGTTGGATCTTTACCTGGCTTGGGTATCAATGTGATGTTGGCTTCATAAAATGATTTGGGGAGAGTTCCATCTTTTTCAATCGCCTGGAATACCTTCAGTGTAGGATTGGTATCAGCTCCTCCTTAAATGTCTTGTAGAATTCTGCTTGAAAGTCATCTGGACCAGGGCTTTTTTTATTCTTATTATGTAGTCGATTTCCTTGATTGTTATTGGTCTATTTAGGGTCTCAATTTCTTCTTGTTCCAACCTAGGTAGGTTGTGTGATGTCAGAAAGTCCTCCATTTCCTTAAGGGTTTCAAGTTTGTTTCCATACAAGTGTGCGTCATAGTTTCTAAAGATCATTTGTATTTCTCAGGGACAGATGTGACTTCTTTTGTGTTTCTGATTGTGCTTTTTGGGGTTTTTTCTCGTTTTTTCTTGGTCAGTCTAGCTAGGGGATCATCGATCTTGTATATCCTTTAGAAGAACCAGCTTTTTGTTTCATTGATTTTTTTGTATTATCTTTTTGTCCTCTATGTCCTGGATTTGGGTCTTTATTTCGGTGATCTGGATTCTTCTGCTGAAATTAGGGTTTTCATGGTCTTGCTTTTCCAGCTTCCTTAGGTGGCTTGTTAGGCTGTCAATTTGTGTTCTTTCCATTTTCTTCATGTGTGTTTGTAGGGATATAAATTCCCCTCTTACTACAGCTTTTAAGGCATCCCAGAGATTTTGGTAAGATGTTTCTTCATTTTCATTTGTTTCCAGGTATCTTTTGTTCACTGTTTTGATTTCATCATTGACCCAGGAGTTGTTTAGCATTCTGCTGTTTAGCGTCCATGTCTTTGTGGGTTTTGGGGGACCTTGTTGGTGTCAATGTTTATTTTTATTCCACTATGGTCCGAGAAGGTTTATGGTAGAATTTTCATCCTTTTAAATTTTCTTATGCTTGATTTATGGCCAATTATGTGGTCGATCTTAGAATATGTTCCATGCGGTGATGAGTAGAATGTGCATTCTGTGGTCTTTGGATGGAGTGTTCTATAGGTATCAATTAAGTCCATTTGGTCCAGAGTCTCATTGAGGTTCCGGATCTCCTTGCTGATTTTTTTGTCCTGGTGATCTGTCTAGGGTTGTGAGTGGGGCATTAAAGTCCCCAGTTATGATGGTGTTAGAGTCAATATTTTTCTTTAGTTTTCCTAGAAGTTGCTTTATGAAAGTTGGCGCACCTATGTTGGGTGCTTATATGTTTAGGATAGATATTTCCTGTTGATGGAGTGAACCTTTTATCATTATGTAGTGGCCCTCTGTATCTTTTTTCATTTTTGATAGCTTAAATGATATTTTGTCTGAAATTAGGATCGCGACTCCTTCTTTCTTTTGTGTTCCATTTGCTTGAAAATTTGTTTCCCATCCTCTTACTTTGAGTCTGTGTATGTCCTTTCTAGTGAGATGAGTCTCTTGAAGGCAGTATATTGTTGCCTGGTGATATTTTATCCATTTTGCCATTTTATATCATTTCAGTGGTGCGTTTAGTCCATTCACATTCAGGCTATTTATTGAAATGTGAGCGTTCATCCCTATCATAGAGTTCTAATAGAGTTGTTGTTCTTCCACTTGGGTTTGTTTTTGTTTTTGGGTGTTTTTTTTTTTTTGTCTTTCTTTTGGTTTTGGGGTTGTTTCATGTATATTTTATTCTTTTCCCTGTACTCTTTTGAAGAACATTGTTCTTTTTTCCTTTTCTTCTGTGTTTAGTACTTTCTTAAGTGTTTCATGTAGAGGTGGTTTGGTGGCAGCATAAGTTCTTAGGGATTGGATATCTGGAAAAGATTTTAATTCTCCCTCGCTGATGAGGCTTAGCTTGGCCGGGTAGGTTATTCTTAGTTGAAATTGTTTATCTTTTAGGACTTTGAAGATAGGGCTCCAAGCTCTCCTAGCCTGTAGGATTTCTGTAGATAAATCTGCTGCTATTCTGATTGGTCTTCCATGGTAGGTGATCTGGCCTTTTTCTCTTGCTGCCTTTAGGATTTTTATTTATGCCTACTTTGTTTAGGTGAATTATTATGTGTCTAGAAGTTGGTCTTCTCATTTGTTTTCTTGCAGTGGTTCTCTGAATCTTGTGTTTGAATTTTTGCATCACTGATTAGATAAGATGAATGATCTCATGGAAAGTTTGTTCCAGTGTGGTCTCTGTCTCTCTTTCTGCCTCAGGTATGCCAATTACTCTTAGGTTTGGTCTCTTGAAGTAATCACTCATCTCTTGAAGGTTTTATTCTGTGTTTTTGAGCTTGTTTTCTGTGTTTTTAAGAGTTTGGGTTATTTCTATAGTTCGATCCACAAGCTTTGAGATTCTTTCTTCTGCTTGGGTAATTCTGCTTTCCATGCTTATCAGTTTGTTATTTATTTCATTCACAGTATTCTTTATTACTATTATCTCAGATATGAGCTCCTTCCTAGTTTCTTCTTGTGTCTCCTCAATTCTTTTTAATCTCTCCATTATTGTCTTGATATATGCGTTTGTAGTTTGAGACCCTTCATTCTGGGGGCTCTTCATTGTTTGCAGTTCGAAGTCAGTTTTCTCAGTGTCTGCCCTCCTAGGGGTCTGGGAGAGACCCATACTCTTCTTTTGTTTTTTCTTCATTTGTGTAGATTTTTCTCTCTCCCCCTTTCCCTCCCCTTCTTTAATTCTGTTTTTGAGGGAAGGTGGGGTTGCTTTTATTTCTCTTCTGCTATATCCTGTTCTTCCTTATGAGGGTCTTCTGGCTTTGTTCACTTTTGAGGTTGGAGTGTAGGCTACAATCTGTACTTTTTCCACTGCACTCCAGTCTGGGCGACAGAGTGAGACTCCAACTCAAGAAAATAAAAAATAAAATAATAAAAATAAATAAATTAATTAAAATATGTGTATTTATTATGTACAAGTCACTGAAATATGTATACATTGTTGTGTACAATACCTCCTTACTTGTTATTGGTCTGTTCATATTTTATACTTCAGATTCAGTCTTAGTAGGTTATACGTGTCTAGATTGTCTAAGTTTATTGGAATACTATTGCTCACAGTGTTCTCTTATGAGACTTATGATTCTGTTGTATCAGTTGTAATGTCTCCTTTTTCATTTCTGATTTTATCTATTTGAGTCTTCTTTCTTTTTTTACTTAGTCCAGCCAAAGGTTTGCAAATTTTGTGTACATTTTCAAAAATAGACTTTTAGTTGTATCGAACCTTTCTATTGTTTTGCTAGTCTCGACTTCATTTATTTCTACCCTAATCTTTATTATTACCTACTTTCTGCTAACTTTGAGTTTAGCTTGTTCTTCTTTTTCTAGTTCCTTGAGGTGCAACATGAGGTTGTTTACTGGGAATTTTTATTCTTTTTTGATGGAGGATATAAACTTCCTTCTTTGAACTGCTTTTGCTGCAGTTTTGATATGTTGTGTTTCCATTTTCCTTTCAATATTTCGAGTTATTTTAAAATTTCCCTCTTAATTTCTTTATTGATATATTGATTAAGAGTATGTTGTTTAGTTTCCACATATTTGTGAGCTTTCACAATTCCTAGAAATTATTAATTTTTAGTTTTATACCATTTTAATCAGAAAAGATGCTTGATATGATTTCAATCTTCTTAAATTTGTTAAGATTTGTTTTGTGACCTAACACATGATATATTCTGGAGAATGCTTCATATGCACTTGAGAAAAATATGCATTCTTCAGCTGTTTTATAGAATGTTCTATAAAAGTCTGATTTATTTGGTCTTGAGTTTAAATTCAATGTTTCTTTATTGATTTTCTGTCTGGATAATCTGTTTCTGAAAACAGGGTATTGAAGTCTCCTTCTATTATTGTGTTTTATATCTCCTTCTTCAAATATACTGATATTTGCTTTATTTAGGTGCTTTAATGTTGGGTGCATATACATACAATTGGTATATTCTCTTCCTTGATCAACCCCTTTATCATTATATAATGATATTCCTTGTCTCTTTTTACAGTTTTGACTGAAAGTCTATTTTATCTGACATACATACACCTATCCCTGCTTTATTTTTGTTTCCATTTGCATAGAATATTTTTTTACGTACCTTTACTTTTAGCCTCATGTGTGTTCTTACACATGAAGTGAGTCTCTTGTATGCAGCACCGAATTAGGTGTTTTTTTTATCCATTCAGTCTCTCTACATCTTTTGCTTGGAGAATTTAATCCATTTAAATTTAAGATAGTTACTGACATATAAGGACTTGTTATTTCTATTTTGTTATTTGTTTTATGTCCATTTTATAGATCCTTTGCTTGCTTTTTCCTCTCTTGCACTTTTCTTTTGTGATTGGGTGATTTTCTCTAGTGGTATGCTTTAGTTTCTTACTTTTTATCTTTTGTGTAACTACTAGAGGGTCTTGCTTTGTAGTCACCATGAGGATTAAAAAATATATTGCTATTACACGCTATTTTAGGTGGATAACAATTTAACTTTGCATAAAAATGCTCTATACTTTTACTTTGCCTTCCTCATGCATTTAAAAAAATTTGATGCCATGAGGACTGACCTTCTGAGACAGCTGCTGTGGAGACTGCTGAGAGCCACACATCCAACAGTAATGCATCTGAACACAGATCTTAAGTCTTTTTTCTCCATTATTCCTTATGTTAAGGTGACAGATATCCTCATGTTACAACATCCCCATTGAACACTTGTAGACAAGTATAATCAGAAACTCCCACCTAAAGAGAGCACAAGAAGTAGGATGTCAATACTGAGGGATGGGGTAGAATATAAAAAGCTGGTTACCCAAGATCTTCTAAGAGCAGAAGAGAAAACCCTGCTTCCAGGCATGTGTCTGGTGGGCATTTTCACTAACTTATTTCAGTGGCCCTGAAATCAAGGATGATAGTGTTATAGTGGTTCAGACTATTTTACACTTGAAATCATTTCAAATGAGGCATAACTGGCCAGAATTCAAAGACCATTTGACCACAAGCTATGCCCAAGGACCTATTTAAAATAGAAGAGCCTTAGTGTAGTGCTGTGGTCTCCCTATACTTTTTTATCTCACATGTTTGCTAATGCCACAAAGTTTTTCTTCCTTTCTTTACAAGGGTGCTGATGAACACATGTCTAATTAATCCTGAAAGGATAAATTCTTTACAAGATACAGTAATAGGTTCTCATTTCCATGACTACATTTTTCATTTCTTTTGAGAGTATCCCACATTCAGGAATCAGAAATGAAACCTATTGGAATGTATGAAAAGAATTTTTTGATGCCACAATTTACATTTTTTAATTGTGTAAATCTTAACAAATTATGGTAGCTATTATCTTTTAAATAGTTTTGTTGTTTAACCTTCATACTAGATATGAGTGATTTATGTATCACCATTACTGTATGAGAGTACTCCGAACTTGATTGTATACTTACTTTTACCAGTGAGTCTTACTTTTAGGTATGTTTGTGTTACTCATTAGCATCCTTTATTTATCAGCTTGAAGCACTCCTTTTAGAATTCCTTGTAAGCAAGTCTTATGTGGATAAACTCCCTAAATTTTTATTTTTCTAGGAAAATCTCCCTCAGTTTTTGTCAATCTTTCCCTTATTTCTGAAGAGTTTCATTTTTAGATACAATATTCTTAAGTTTTTCTTTCAGTACTTTGTATATATACTTGAGATATGTATACTACTCTTTCCTATCCTGTAATGTCTCTACCTAGAAATTCACTGCTACATGTATTAGAACTTCCTTATGTGTTATCTGCTTCTTTTCTCTTGATGCCCTCAGAATCCTCTCTCTGCCCTTAAGTTATAACAGCATTATTTTATTATGTCTTGGTATACTCTTGTTTGGATTTAATCTGATTGAAAATCCTTAACTTTCATATACCTGGATATATACATTTCAAAATGTGGGGATATAATATTTCCCCAAATCTGAAAATTTTGTCTGCTAATATGTATTTAAATAAGCTTTCTACCCCCTTTTGTCTCTCTCTTCTCCTTCACAAACTTTTATAACTTGAACATTGGTTCTTTTGATGCAGTTCCTTCAAAAGAGTCATTTTTTACATTATTTTTTCTTCTCTGATTATATATTTTCAACTAAACTGTCTTTGAAATTAAAGATTCTTTCTTATGAATGATCAGTTCTGTTGCTTTTGCTCATTTTTGCATTTTCGTTTGAGTCATATTTTTCAGTTCCAAAATTTGTTTCATTTAAAAAAAATAATTTTAATCTCTCTGTTAAATTTTTAATTTTGATCATTTATGGTTTTCTGATTTCATTGAAGTGTTTCTCTGTATTTATTGAAGGCCACTGATTTTCCTAGAACAATTATTTTGAATTCTTTGTCAGGTTAGTCATTTATTTTCATTTCTTTAAGTCAGCTACTTGGAGATTATTCTTCCATGTTCTTTGGTTGTGTTATATCTTTTTGGTTTCTCATAGTTTTTGTATGCTTACATTAATACCTATACATTTGAAAAAGTAAGCACTTATTCCAGTCTTTGCAGACTAGCTTTGTGTGGGAAAGTTCTTTACCAGTTGGACAGTTTGAGATTCTGGGCAGTCCATCTGGGTACAGAGGGTTTGTCTTGAAGCCTAGGTCCATGGGGCTGGTGCAGTGCTGGGGTCTACTGGAATAGGCCTAGATCTTGGGTCTGCTGGAGTATGGAACCACAGGGAGTAGCCTGGAATCTGGGTTCGCAGGCTGATTTGATGACTAGGACACCAGGAGTTGATTTGGTGCTAGTGCAGGCCTGAAGCCTGGGATTATGGGGTCACTCTGCTGCTACGGGTGGTTTGGAACCGGTGGTTGCTGAACCCAGACTGTCAAGGGGGGTAGTTTGAAGACTTGAGTCTACCATGCTGGCCTGAAGCCTGGAGATGAAGGATCCAGCCTAGCCCCAGAATGGTCTAGAGGCCCAGTCTTTGAGTATGAACCTGGAGTCTGGGGCTGTAGGACTCAACCATGTTGATTTTTTCTGAGAAGAGTCTGGTTTAGGAGTCTGAGGCAGAGTTCTGGGCTTATTTGCTTCTCTTTCTCCTAGGAGGAGGATGACTTTCTTTGTGCTGTGCTGACGAAGGTTGGAGAAGGGGTGATGTGGATCATGTAAATCTGTCCTTTCTACACTTTTCAATGTTTCTTATTAATCCAAAAGTTATTGTCTCTCATCTGGCTTCTTTAGTTCTTGTGAAAATATTTTTGTGTGTGGATAGCTGTTTTTATTCATGCTTCTACAGGAGAACAAGTGTTGGAAAGGCTTATTCCACCACCTTGCTTATGTTCCCTTTCCCCAAACTTATTTTAAAATAGAACTTTTTTTTAAGAACTCAAATTAATGATCAACCCTTTCCCCTCTTCTACTTGCCACCTGGTCATATTGATTTTAATGTGTCTTTGAGAGTCTTACACTTTCCGGTTTCTTTACTAGCTCATTTCATTTTATTTTTTCCCATCTGAGACATCTTCTTAATTTCTAATAAGCTAGAACAGAAATAAGACTGTTACTCCTTTCACCCTATTCTTTAACAGTGTTCCCAGTTTTTACTCATAAAAGACACAAGGGTTACCCATCCCAGTTAGAAATACGAACATAGAATTCTCATTTTGGGTATTTCCTTCATGTTCATTTTTCTTGGACATCTTTTTCTGGTTACTTTTGTCATCTGGTCTCAAGTGATCCTGAAGAGTTTCCCCTGACCAAACTGTCAGCTTCCTATGGTGGTCACTGAGCAAAATGTCAATGACAGTGTCTTAAACACTCTCACATAGCACCTAACAGAAGCCTTCATTCCCCATTCAAAGGGTCCAAAAAAATGCTGAATGAGCCTTTTTGATGAGAATCAATTTAAGAATTTTTTTAAACCATCTTTTCAATTCAATTCAAAGTAAAAATAGCTTCATCACATTCCATGGAATTATTTTTAAATATTGTCATTATTAGGAATACTGTTTTATTAAACAGAAGAATATTAGTAAACAAATGGCACTGCTTTAAAAACCATAAAAATGTTGCCATTTGGTCCTATGTGAAATGTAGAAACTCATGACACATCCCTACTCATTTATACCTTATTTATGTAAAGTTATTTACAACTCAGAAAGTGAGTTTACAGACATTTTCTTATTTCAAACTCAAAGATATTCTGCAAACAATTATTGTACTCACTTTACAGTTAGGTGGAACTCTTCCCTTTCTAGGCCTCACAGAAAGATAAACCATACTTTGAAAACAAACCATACTTTCTGCAGTTGTAGCATCACCTCCAATTCAAGCTGGGAAAGCCAGCTGTACAACCTGAATGTCCCCAGTGTTCTCTAATTTTTCAAAAAAACTAACTTTTCTGTTCTGTTCTGGCCTTAGAGCACCCAGGTGGCTGCTGGCACCCAGAGGTCCAACCTGTTTTTGTTTTTTTTTTTTACCTGGATCAGGGTCTGAACATAATACTTTCTTCCATGCCTGACCTCTACCCTGGTCATCACAGGTCTAGACATAAGAAATTCTAAAGCACTTTTACCCTTTCATAGGTTCTAACATGTTTCCCTAAGTCTAGCAGTACTTCTCGAACTTCAGCATTCATCAGAATCATCTGGAGAGCTGGGGAGTGCTTTCACAGTTTTTTGGGTCTTACCTTCAGAGTTTCTGATTCAGTAGGTCTACAATGAGGAAAAACAACTGGCATTTCTTACCAGTTATCAGGTAACGCTGATGCTGTTGGTCTGGAAATGACACTTGAAGAACCACTGCCCTAGTTCTTTTTGCTTTTTCTAGAATTAAAATAATTTGTTTTGAAATCTGGAAATTAGATATTTCACCCATTGATAAATCTCATGTTGCTCAACTACAAAGCAAGAGAAAAGAACATTGACTACAAAAGTTTCAAAGCCAATTATTAATGCCAGTTCTGCCATTTCATAGTTTTAAACTTTGAGTAAAAGGAACCTCTTTTTTTTATCTTCTACAAAAGATGATATGTCCAGTTCAGTAACTTATGTGAAGGTAAAATTATACCCTTATTTAAAATAATCAGATAATTTTTACTTTAAAAGGTGATGTTTTAGATATGAAAACTTAAGTGAGGTCTTTCCGTTCTGTGGATTGGGCCAAGTACTGGTATAAAACCACTTGTCTAAAAACATACAGCAAGAAATGGCAGAATCAAATATAGAATTCAGGCCTATTCATTCCCCGTACAGATTTCCCCCAGGTACACTGCTCTACAACAATAACAATAGTAGATAAATACTCAAATGGGCTTTGGAAAGCCTAATATAGAAACTGACAAGAAATAAAGTGATCCATCCTCTCCTCTATGTATCCATTTCAATGGTTCCATTAGTAATAGAATTTCTCTTCTGGATGCATAATTGATAACAAAATAAAAAATAAAAATAGATCTTTAATCTAAGCATCTAAGTTCAGTACATATTACAGTGCAGCGATTATTCCTGCAAATAATAAGGGGTGTGATTTTATTATGCCATGTTTCAAATTCTCTTAAAGCTCATCAGCAAGGCTTTCAGCTAAGTTCAGTCTGAATGAAGTTTATGTTTGTATCTGGGGAATTAACTTCTTGTTCGATAAGTGAAAATCTCCTTAATTTCCAAAAATAACTCTATCAAGGTAATCACTCCACTCCCCTTAAAAAAATCATTTAAAACTCAAACTCCAAGAATAACAGCAAGATAAGAAAAGACCTGAGATGATGCTGAGAATAAGGCATATTAAGAAGTTACCTAGTAGGTTAGATGGGGGAAACCGAGGAAATAACTTCATAGCCAGTTTGTTTGCTTTCTGCTAAAAATGGGAGAATAGACCATGCAGAGTTATAGATAGTTTGCATGAGTTAAAAATCAACCCAGATATTACTGATTTATTACAGACCAGCAAAGGAAATGCAATTCTGCTTAATTCAGTGCAAAGAGCATTAAGTAAATACCCACTGTGTACTTGATAAGATTTTCACCACTGAGAATGCAAAAATGTCTTCAAGGATTGAAAAAGTAATATTGCAATGACTCAAAATTAAATGACATCAGTTCCATGCCTAGACTTACATTACCAAATATTCATCAAGTCACATTTTTATAATTTATATACAATATGGGTCAGTTCTATTCAAGTCAGCAAACACATACTGAGGATTTTGTATTGGATAAGGAGCACATGATAATCAAGACCTTCCCTCAAATTGTGATCAGCTTCTCATAAGAATGGTGGAAGGAAAAGAAATGATAAAATGTGTGATAAACATGCCAATGGAAGAATCATTTGTAATTTCCAGTGTGTATATTTCATCAGTAAGAAATATTTATGTCTCTCTAGTATCTAAATTCATCATATGCCTATGGGTTTGAATCTAAGGAGCTATGACATTGAGGACAGTAATGTCCTATGATCATTTCACGTTTAAGAATAGGACCAAGGGTATTTTAATTGAGATTATTGTAATTTTTTCCCTCTATTTGGAAACATTAATGTTGACTTGGTGGGAAGCAACAGCTCTGAAGTTAAGAAAAGAGATGAGACTGTTCAGATTATGTGAGACCAAAAGATGATCTGGAATCAAAAGTTTTCCTCCCTGCTCTGTCATATTCTGAACTTTAACAAGAATGCCCACCATGGCACTTGAGTTTGACAGTTCTTCAAGACTCTTGAATGCGAGATATTGTTTTATCAACCTAGGTCTAGAGATCAGTACAGAGGTGAACATATATATCACTCCTTACAGACACCGTCAAACACAGAAGCCCAGAGAACATCAAGCATGAGGTACTAGGTAAGAAAGACCAGTGAAACTCATGGTATGGTTTCTTTATACTGTGTTCTAGACATTTACATCTCTTCTTATTCCATGTGGAAGTTAAGCCACCAATTATTACTGAAAGAAGAACAGACAACAGGAAGGAAAATAAAAGTCATTATATGTAGGAAAAAAACAAGACTAGAAGGAATAGTGTACAGAAACATTTCAAATATTTCTGTACAGTGGAATTATCAGTGATGTTTTCCATATGTTTAAGTGTATGTAAAACAATCTACTTTTTTCTATAATTTCAGAATTTAAAAAATTTATCATGTCTTAGCTTCACAATAACTTTGTGAGCTACAAAATTGATTATATATGTCCATTTTTCTTTTGGCTGCTAAAAAGATGAACGCTGAGATGTAAGAAAACTATGGCAATCATATGTCATTTGTGGTTGAGTTTTTATGAGAAACCAGTTCAGTTATCTGGATGAAATGGAAGTGTTTTTAGTATATGCTAAATCTCTCTGCAAAAAAATAGCACCAAGTCACCATGTTTTTATTCACAGTTATTATAATATCAATAAAACAAGTAATAAATAATAATTTTAGATTTCTTTCTCAGAGTACAGATTAACCATTTCCTTTTTTGCAAAGGATTTTATAAGGGAAAATTTTAATTTAAAATACAAAGTGAATAACATTTGCAAGTAAAACCACAAAGACTCCTAGGGGCTTACACTTCTTTAATGTTGGAAATATTTGTTAAAAGTTATATTTCCTTTTTTTATATATTTAATGAATATGACTTTGCCTCCAGAGTCTTTTATTTTTCTTATATCCTCTCCAGAAGCACTTCAAAGAGTATCATAATCAAATCTATTTTTAATGCTTAGAACGTATTACTAATAATTAGTGTTTCATGTACTTTTTTGTATAATGTTCAACCTTTGGAATTAATTTTGAAGTGCTTGTTCCTAAACTCTTAGTCAACTCTAATCAGGTCTTTATTTAACTAAATTAGTAAGTTAAAACTTGATAAAATCACAAAGGTTTATAACATTATTCAAAAGAAGTGGTTTTATTTAAAGAATCTACTGTCTTAATTTGTGGTTTTACAAATTTAGGAATTATTTTTGTCAGCACATTCATGAGGGCTAGATAAAAAGCTATTAATATAGTAGGCACTGTGGGGAACACAAAGGTTAATATAAAGTGGATATTGCTTGCAAGAAGCTTAAAGTCTAATTGAGAAAAACAAGACATGAGAACACGCTCTTAAAACATGACAGAAGTGATTAAGATTACAAGAAAAGCACAGATAAAACACCATGGAAATAAGAGAAGAGACTAGGAGATTAAGTAGCATGTGAGCTAGGATTGGCTGAGTAAGAACAGATATATAGAGATGGGTATGACAAGCATTACAGCTTTGAGTTCTTATCTATTGTATTAAATTGTAACTATTGGTTTACAT
Organism: Carlito syrichta; assembly: GCF_000164805.1. Lineage (NCBI taxonomy): Eukaryota > Metazoa > Chordata > Mammalia > Primates > Tarsiidae > Carlito > Carlito syrichta. Next base: position 191,792 of record NW_007260633.1, read on the forward strand.
GTCTACCGCTGTTTCACCAGACAATGAACTCTGAAAGCTGGGACCAGGTCTAATCCCCTTTGTATATACTCATTACCTAAGACAGTGACTGAATACAGCACTGATATATATTTGCTGAATGCTGATTGATGAGAAAGAGAATGAGTACAACAATGATAAGTCGTGGAAGCCTTGAGGAGGGGCGAGGACAAGTGTATCCAATGGTGATGAGCTCAGTTTGCAGGAGTGATAGGAGTCCAAAGTTAAAAGACCAAGTAAGAAATTTGAAATGGGGACTGTTTAAAGGCCTGAAATGTGAGGGTTGGACATTGTCCTATATGTAAACGGGAAACATTTTGGATTGGGAAGGGCATTGTGAAAGCTATGGAAAAAGACTGGAGGCAAGATGTTAGGAAGCCATTACCACCTGGAATGAGACAAACTAGTCTGCAATAAAGTAGAGGCCGTAGGTGGGACGTGAAGGGGAGCAAGCGATCGATGGAGAACATGTCATGTATAGAACCAACAAGACATGGCAACTGAGTGTATTTAGCTCTCACAGAAAGAAGAGGATGAGTGGTAACAGGTTTCCTGGCTCAGCCGCTCAGGAACAGTGTGCTTATTATTTTTAAATTTTTTTATGTTTTTATTGAGAAAGCAGGATTTATTGAGAGGACAGAAAAGCTCCCACAGTAGGAGGGGACCCAAGGGGTTGCCCCAGGGTGTTCATGATTAAGTGAAAGAAATGTACCTGTGTAAGAGTGGACTAAGTTATCTATTTTGACTGTGCTGTGTGTAGAATGCCCAACTCTACGCAGCTAGCAAATGGCCCAACCAGTCCTCAAATATAGATCTTCTAGCTCCAACTGTGTGTTGTTTCCAAGACATAATGGCCTCCTTATTCTGAAATTCGTGAGGGATTGCCTCTGGTTGGAAATCTTCTATTGAAATAAATCTTCAGCCGGGCTCTGTGGCTCAGCCTGTAATCCCGTGCTTTGGGAGGCTGAGGTGAGTGGATTGCCTGAGTCCGTGGGCTCGAGACCCACCTGGGAAACTTGGCAAGCCCTCATCTCTACAATTAAAAAAAAAAATTAGCCGGACATGGTAGCGTGCACCTGTAGTTCCGACTACTTGGAAGGCTGAGGCAGAAGGATCGCCGGAGCCCAGCAGGTTGAGGCTGCGGTGGCCAGGAGCGGCCACTGTACTCCAGTATGGGTGACAGAGTGAGACTCCAACTAAAAAAAAAAAAAAGAGAGAGCGAAAAGAAATCTTCTATTGAAATAAATTTTAAATAAACTTTGCAATAAGTAATACATCATTATGTATTGAATTGTGTCCCTCCAAAAATATATGTTGGAGCCCTGACTCCTGATGTGACTGTATTTGGAGACAGGACTTTTAAGAGATAATTAAGTTTAAATGAGGTACAAAGCATGGGATCCTAATCCTATAGGATTCGTGGCCTTATTAGGAAAGCAAGAGAATGAGATCATGTTCTCCCCCTTGGACATAAACCAAGCCAAAGCCATGTAAGGACATAGCAAGAAAGCAACAGTGGAAAAACCAGAAAAAGATTCCTCGACAGAACCCTGCCATGCTGGCACTCTGATCTCAGACATTCAGCCTCCAGAGGTGTAAGAAAGTAAATTTCTGTTGTTTGAGCCACGCTGTCTATGGCAGCCTGAGTTAAAACATACATGTTTCTGTATAGGGCACTAAAGAGCTTACCAACCTTAAAGCTGAATTATCACTCCAATCCAAACTGTACTTTTTTCCCCAACTAGCAAGTATGTTTTTCATGTGTGTTTTTGCTTTTGTTCTTAATCAGAATTAACTAATTGCTCTCAACTCTTCACTGGCTAGTAGCCTGTATGATTCTTGAGGTAGATTGTAAAAGTATTCATTCTGTCTACTGTGGTGACTGGCACATGGAAGGCACTCACATTTTTTTCTGAGTGAATGAGCATTATTCATTTCCCTGCCTAGGTGGCAGGAAACCACTATCCCTAAAACTGAGCAGAGGTGTTCTTAAACAATTCTCAGAGACCCAGATGACACCAACCTAGGGAATATATAGCATGTGGTTTTTTCCCCCCCAATCTATTATATTATTTCTTAAATTATTTTATTATTCAAAATACTTCATATGGACACTCAGCATCACTACATAAGCAACACAGAAATGTTTTTATGTAGCTCACTACGATATAGAATAGTAGTTCCATTTTACAGAACTATTTTAGATTCATACAAGAAAATTGAGTGCCTGTAAACCTAATGAAGAAAAACACTCAAATGAAGCAAAACATTAAGCAATACAGCAGAGCAAATGAACATATTTTACTTTTACTTATGTGTATCAAATAAGTGAGGTTTAGTAGCAATGATTCTTTACTATATCGAAAAAGACTAAAACTTCTTTAGAGTTTAAAGGCACAATTTTACTCTAATTGTTTTAACATGATTGACCCTATAATACTACCATGTTACTATGATCATCTACTATACATGACATAATTTTAATTTCAGAGGCTTGACTTCAGTGTTTATTCACTCAATCATACAAGAAATATATTTGAGCATTTGCCGCATTCTGTCACAATCTCATCTTCAAGCCTGCTCTAATGATCAAAACAGCAATTTTAGCTTTCTTTACATTAATCAAAGGCAGTTAGCATTGTCAGATAACTGCAAAAAAAATTTTATTGAAATTGAAAACAGTATGGAAAGTATACAACTGCAAAAACACCCAAAGGACTAAAGTGGTTCAGCTCCATAGCTACAATTTGAAAAAAAATCAGGAAGAAGCCACCATTCACAATGATTTCTCAGAATATCTAACCTGATTGTTGTCATAAAGCCCGTCTGCTCCGCAGTTTGTGAATGTTTATCTAGGATCAGTCCCTGTGAGTGGTATTCATGAGGCAGATCAGTGGTGCAACCCTGTGTTGGGAGCTAACAGGCCATTACTGACTCGTTGTCTATTCATTTTAGATTGTTTCTACGGAGGATTTATAGAAACAATACCAAGGTGGCACCAAGGTGGCTATCAATGCTGTTTACAGACAATTTAGAGGAATAAACCTGCAGTTATGCTGGGGCTGGCTTCCCTTGTGGTCCTGGGGCATAGTGTTCTAATCCTATTGTGACGTGATTGTTTCACCATAAAGTGCTCCACAGAGGCCTGTAATTGGCATACAGGTTCAAATTAGATTGCTGTGTGTTTAGGAAAGCTAGGGTCATTTCACATCAGCACCTCTCATTAAGAAGCAGGCTACGAAGTTCTCCATTACAGGAAATCTAATGTATATATTATCTTTTATGATAAGGACAATACCCAGAGTACATACTCACTGACACACACGCACATATATTACCCTTCTTGTCTTTCATCACATGAGGAGGATGGTAATGTGAAATTGTAAAACACATTTCTGAGAATGGCAATTAAATATTTACCAGCAATGTATCATGGAACACCAGCTTTAGGAGCTAAAAAGGGAAGACAGGAGGGAAAATAATGGATGAAAAAATCCAACAATTAGTTTTGCTTTCTTCTAATAATATCATGATATAATGGTAGCCTTTCTCTGGAAGCCAAGAAAACCTGTGATATCTATGTTTTCAATTCTAGTGAAGGGTGAACTCAAGTAAAACTTCAGAATAAAACATCCTCTTCCTAAACTTGTTTGAAGCTTTTTTGTCAAAATACCCAAATAAGGCTTCATGCTATTGACAGCAAAATGTATTTGTTAAAGGATAATGTACACATGCTGAAGGTTACTTTCTGGATAGTTAAACCTAGGCAAATAACACTCCAGCAGAAAGAAGAAAAACTTCACAATCCAAGGCTATAAATGAATAATAATTTTTCAGGTCTTTGTGTCAGTCTTTCTGAGCTCCATGGAGGAGGCAAAAAAATGCTTATAAAGGCAAAAATCAGAAGAAATTTATATAAGCCAAATAGGAAGTTAATTTTAAAAAAGGAAGAAATAAAACATTTAAAAATTAATTATGATTATGAAAATGAAGGAACATAAGATAAGGGATAGTAAGAGACTCAAGCAAACAGTACAATGTGGACATATTAAAAAATAAGTGAGGGAAGTAAGGGAAAAAGAGGGTGCTATAATCTGCATGTTTGTGTTCCCTCAAGACTCATATGTTGAAACCATACCCACCAGGTTGATGGCATTATGAGATGGGGCTTTAGGGAGGTGAATAGGTCATGAATGGGATTAGTGCCCTTGTAATAGAGAACCCAGAGAGCTAGCTAGCTCCTTCTATCTTGTGAGGAAACAGCAAGAAGGAAATAAGTAGTGAGTTCTCATTAGAGTTAGAGTCCATTAGCACCTAGCTCTTGGACTTCTCAGCCTCCAGAACCATAAGAAATAGATTTCTGTTGTGTATGAGTTATCCAGCTTATAGTATTTCATTATAGCAGCCCAAATGGACTAAGACAGGTCATAAGAGGAAAAGGGCATAGAGAAAGGAGATATATTCTCCATTAAAAAATATAAACCAGGACCAGACACAGTGGCTCCTACCTGTAATCTCAGCACTTTGAGGCTGAAGTGGGAGGATAGCTTGAGGCCAGGAGTTCAAGACCAGGCTGGGCAACGTAGCAAGACTCCATCTCTACATTTTTTTATTAGCTGGACATGGCAGTGCATGCCTGTAGTCTCAGCTACTCAGGAGACTGAGGCAGGAAAATCACTTGAGGCTAGGAGTATGAGGCCGCAGTGATCACACTACTGCATTCCAGGCTGGGCAACAGTGCAAGATTCTATCTCAAAGAAGAAGAAGAGGAAGAAGAAGAAGAGGAGGAAGAGGGGGAGGAGCGGAAGGGGAAGGGGTAGGGAAAGCAGAGGAGGAGGGTGACAGAAAAAGAAAGAAGGAAGGAAGGGAGAAGAGAGAAGAGAGAGGAAGGAAGGAAGGAAGGAAGGAAGGAAGGAAGGAAGGAAGGAAGGAAGGAAGGAAGGAAATGGATTTGCTTTGCTTTCAGATAGGCAAAAACTGTGGAAAAATGCAGACTACCATGAGCCCTAGCCTAAAGAAGAAATCCACTAATATAAACACACGCGTGTGCGTCCCCCCCCCCGACACACGCAAATTCAAAAGTGTCTCTGACATCCAAATACACCTCCTGGCCATCAGTCATAAAAACAAATCTCAGAGAGACCAGGACTAGAGTACTGTTATGGGGTGAATTATGTTCCCATACCCCATCCCCAATTTTTTTACTTTGAAATTCTAACATTTAGTATCTTAGAATATGACTCTATTTGGACATAAGGTTTGTAGAGAGGTAATCAAGTTAAAGTGAGACCATTAGAGGAAACCTAGTCTCAAATGGCTGTTGTCCTTATAAAAAGGGCCAATTTTGACGTGGAGATGTGTGTAGATGCTGTGAAGCCACACATGAAGAGCTCCATCTCCACACCAGGGAGAGAGGCCTGGAACCCACAGGAGGAGTCAACCCTCCTGACACTTTGATCTCAGACTTTCAGCCACTAGAATTGTGAGACAATGCATTTCCTTTTTCTTTCTTTCCTTTTTTAATAGATACAGAGTCTTGATTTGTTATCCAGACTGGGTCTTGAACTCCTAGGCTCATCCTCCTGCCTCATCCTCCCAAAATGCTGAGATTAAAGGTATGAGCCACCATGCCTGGCCTCAAGAGATAATACATTTCTATCTCTTCATAGATTAATGTAGAGGATATTATGCTAAGGGAAATCAGTCAGGCAGAGAAAAATAGTCACCCATGATCTCATTGATATGTGGAATCTAAAAAAGTCAACTCATAGAAGTAGAGAGTAGAATGATTACCAGAGGCTAGGGGAATGAGTGAGTGAAGGGATTTGGGGAAGGGAAGATGTTGTTCAAAAGATACTAAGATTCAGTTAGAAGGAATAAGTTTTAGAAATCTATTACACAGCACAGTGCCTATGGTTAATAATAATGTATATTTTAAAAATGCAAAAATAGTAGAATATAAATGTTCTCACTATGCACACAAAATAAGCATATGAGGTTACGAATATGTTAATTAGCTTGATTTGATCATCACACAATATAAACATATATCAAAACATCACATTGTATTCCATAAATATATGCATTTATTATTTGTCAATTAAAAGTATATATTTTTTCTGTGTAAGCCACTCAGTTTGTTATAGCAGCCTTAGCAAATTAATATAGTCTCTTAGCTAGAAAGTCTAATAATTCAACACCCCTCTTTCAACCTTCCAAATTTCTCAGGAGTGCATTCAGGAGACGCCCTAAGGTGAACCTCCTGGCTGCAAATGCTTTGCTTTCAGCACAGGGCCTGTGAATTCTCTGCTGCTTCCTTACTTGTTTACATCAAGCAGGCATAATTACCCATCAGCAAGTGCATCTGGCCTTCAGGGACTTATGGTGTTTAAAACCTGATGGGATTAAAAAACAGAAAACAAACAAACAAACAAAAGCTCCATGGGCAGCTGAGGCAAGAGGATTTCCTGAGCCCATGGGTTCATGACCAGCCTGAGCAACACGGTGAGACTTTGTCTACAATAAGTCAAAAAAACTAGCCGGGCATGGTAGCACACGCCTGTAGTTCCAGCTACTTGAAAGGCTGAGGCAGAAGAATTGCCTGAGCCCAACAGGTCGAGGCTGCGGTGGCTAGGAACATGCCACTAAACTCCAGCCTGGGCAACAGAGTGAGACTCCAACTCAAAACCAAAACAAAACAAAATAAAAAACCTCCTAAGGTTCAGAAGCATCACCTAATACCAGCATCCAGGAAACGACGCAAAGCCTTGTCCACAGTAGCTACAGCCACCAACCAAAGAGCAATCTTCATAGATGTACAGTTTCAGTGGTTTCAGTAGGTCTTCTGGTGACAGTGTCTTCTTCCCAAACACACCAACACAACAGGCATACCATCTACCATTCATTTCCACAGAAAGTGTAACCCAGCAGCTGATGGATTCTTGGTGAGGCCAATCGAGAGCCTCATATGCTATTGTTCCAAATCTCTGAGAAGCAGTTCCCCCATCCCACCTCACCACAGAGCCAGCTACCTCCTTGCTAACACGATCTGTACTATAGTTTCAAGGAAAGACCCAAAAGCGTGCTTTGCTTGGCAATGATCTTAGTGGCAATAGCACCTAGATCTTCCAGACACATTGATTTTAGGTGACGTTTTTTCCTATCCCTTGTTCCTGAGAGACATTGTCATTTTGTGGGAAAAGGCATGAATAAGATGTGTGAACTTGAGACTATCAACCTCATCATCCCAACAAATGAGGGGAAATTGTGCTCGAAAATCTCGACATTCCCTCTATGGTAATTATATTACTGGTACTTTGAGGAGTTCTCTTTCCTAAACCCTCAGTATTTCACAGACTTGGAGCCATTCCCAAAGTGATCTTTTATCAGCCCTGTCTGGCTTCATCAACAGTTTTCTCCAAGGTGAAAGCTCATATAGCTCCCTCAGAGTCTCTCTTACAAGTAAAGAGAATGAACACTCTATACGGCATATGAAACCTTAGCGCATCCGTGGTTTAAGCGGATTCCTTTCACCACCAGAAAGCTCTGTTACGTAATGTAACTATTAGGTTAGGCTGAACTTCATCTGATGATAAATGATAGGTCACTGAAAGTTCAAGCCCAATAACAGAAGTAGCACATCAGGATTACGAGGAGCACACACATATGAAAGGCCAGAGGAGTCATCCATAACCATATTTATGATTATTATCTTAGTAATCGGTATTGCCATTCTCTCACTTTCTGCTGATTTAGTAAAGAACAACTAATAACAGTAAGGAGTCAGATGTAGAAACCAAATGATATACCTTGCCCAGACACATAACACGGCTTCTAATGAGCTAATAATGCTTTGGGGTGTGTGTGTGTGTGTGTGTGTGTGTGTGTGTGTGTGTGTGTGTGTGTGTGTGTGTGTGTGTGTTTGCGGGTATGTGCTTAACCCAGGAAAATTAAGCTTGCTAGGTAGCAGGGAAGTCACCGACTACTACATTTTCTTTTCTTCTTACTAAATCATAGACCTACCATGAGCTTCCTTTGAAACTCTGCGATGTAGCAGGGACCAGCAAAAGAATTCCCCTTCGGCTGCACTTTGAATCTTCTTAAAACCTAACTCAAAGTATTGTCATTCTTTTGTAGACACAAGTCTATAAACTCATTCTCCAGACAGAAGTTTTGAAACAAAACATGGGGACTTCTGAGACATAAAGGGCTCCTTAGTAATTAAGATAAAATAAGGATTCCCACACCGGCTCTCTATTACAGATCTGTGAAACAGCTCAATACTTCACTTCGCTGGGCTGAAGCCCATTCGGGCCATCAAGTAGAAAACTGCTGTATTATTATTCTTTGATGTCTACAGCTTAGTAGCACAAAGCTGGTCTCTGAGCACTTACTCTCTATAAAGAAACTCCAAATGTTTGGCCTTTGGGCTGTAAATATTGTGTCACCATTGATTTTTAACATATAAAGTGTATTTTCCTGAATGTCAAGTATTTTCAAAGTGCAGGCCTTCCCAAGAGCACAAAGTAGAAGGAATTAAAAATGGCTTAAAAGCCAGAGCTACAAGCAAGCAGGGAAGAAAGGCAAGGTAAGGAAGAAATAAAAGGGAGAAATGAATGTAAACAGAATTTCAGGTATTATGTTCTCTTTCATGGTTTTGTTGAAAATGTTACATGAAAATCTCTCTTATTGTCACTAAAGACATTTTAGCACCACTATTATCAGTTTCTTTTTTTTTTTTACAATTCCAACTATGTTCTAAAACACTACATACAGCACTATAGTGAAATCTCTCCTTTTAAATTATTTTTCTTTCTTTCTTCCTTCTTTCCAAAGAACTGAGTACCACATGTTCTCACTCATAAATGGACCCTGAACATTTATCATAATACTACTTGAAAGGAACTGGCAGTGGTGGGTCACTGCCAGGGGAGGAGAGGGGCACTTAACACTAATAAGGGTACCTGATCCAAAACCAAGTGAAGTGGGGAACAATGGAAGGCCCAAACTTCACTTGTACAATGACCACTTACAGTGAAATCTCTTTATAAGAATGTTATCTCACTCATTTCTGTATTTCTTTATTACTCTTCATAGTAAACGAAGACAAAAGTATTTGTTATATGAATAAATTCTACCACATTCTCTACTTTCCAATCAAATTATATATGAAAGCAACTGCTAGCAAATACCCTGTTAGAACTTCCATTCTCATTAGAAAATAAAACAACTAGAAAATAATTCTGAGCAGTTGTTTACATATAAAAAGTTTGTCAAATTTCACCTCCATTTCTTGGCACAGTCAGATTAAAGCAAATAAAGTGTCATTTTCTTGTTTTTTATAAGTTAGGAAAAATTTCCTGAGCTACATCCGAGACTCTTGGGGGATCACCTTGCTCTTTCTTCATCAGCCTCCTGTGTCAAGTCACAGTCGGACCATCAAGGAGTTCTGACCGCCTAGATGCAAGCTGAGATGTCCCTGGGGATTCAGATGAGCTGGGAGAGCTATTTTCTTTCCCTCAGTCAATCAGTCCTCACTAGACAGATGAAACCGAAGTTAGGAAAAACCTCTTCACACAAAGCATTCCTTATTTGCATTTTCTTATCTGATGCTCGAAAAGTAAAGGTTTTGTCACATATATTTTTAAAAGTAGTACTAACATTACCCGATAAACCCCCAAATCCTTCAATGCTTTATAAACTTGAAATAATGTATACCAATATATAATGCAAATAATTACTCAATTTCACAAGAGTTTAGAATGTGGACTTCTAGCTTGAAAGTCCAAAAAAAAAATTGCAAAACTAGAGCATTGCTGGAACAGACTGGAAGGAAGTCAAAGCGAACAGATATTTAGCAAACAAGCGTGTCAGTTCACTTACATAAAAAATTAAGAATAAATGCTAAAATTGTCCCCACCAACTTCATTTAAATAACTAATATTTTTATAAAGTTCTACTGGCTTGCCTGGGAGTTTGATGGTGACCACTGGTGATTTGTATAATCCATTTATCCCACAACCCCTCTAATCCTTATCCCCTATCTCCTGTAACTGCTCCTGACTCTCACTAACTGGGAAAATGCATTAATATCTATATTCAGCAGTTTATATGGCAATAAATATTCATGTTTGTTAATCATGCCTTACCTATATTTAGTACTGCATCCATGCAAGGTGTCTAAGGATGTTTTTCAGGTGGTAAGAAACAAGCTGACTATCTTTAATTCCACATACAATGTAAGGGAATTTATTCTGACTCAGTTCAATGTAAACCGACCAGTATTAACTAAACCCCCCTCATATCCTTGGTTAAAAGCTGAGGTGGCTCATTTAAAAAAGAAAGAAAAGAAAAGGAAATGAACCTTTGCCAAGGAATGGGGAAAGCTCAGGCTCAACTTATTATGAAGTAACTGAGTAACCTTTGGCCCATCAGTTCTCTGGCCTCTAATTCCTTTAAATGAAAATAACTAGCTGGATGGATAAAATGATTTAAGTTATTATTTAAATTAAAATAATAACTTGATGAGTTTTAAGATCTTTCCAGTACTTCAAATAATCACTGTGTCTTCTTTGCCTTTAAGATGGTGTGTTTTTTAATCATATTCTAAGTGTGTAGGTGAATGAGGTAAGGATCAGAGGAAATAAAGAGTAAAACTGAGGGACACTGTGGTAAGCAATACATATTTCTTCTTTGACTACAAAAGAGAAATCTGAAATTAAACAATGAACAAATACAAATTGTTTATGGTTATGAGACTATAAGTACCATATTTGTAAGAAAGTAGAGACATTTACATTTTATATCTACTTTATTCAGAAAACTGACTGCTTGCACAACAGTCTGAAGCACTGATAACAATAGCTTTAATCCAAAATTATGTTAAAATAGGGATAATACACAGGCCATTGTTTTAAATGAAATTTTAGGATATTTTAGGTTCTTATTCTTATTTGCAGTGATTAAATCTTTTCTCTCTAAATGGGCATAAGACAAAGTTATAAAACAAAATGTTATTTGATATATCTGTGAAAAATTTGACAGACTAACATTGTAGTTATGACATGGCAATGTTCACTATTGAAAATAGGCACAAGTTAAATTAGCAATGAAGTCCTTCTGAAGTGGCATCATATTTATACACTTTTATTTCATCATTATTTACCTCTCCACTACAATTCACTACGAATCTATACATACCCTAAGCTGGGCATCTTAAAAGTTAATTCCCTTTCGAGAAGTTGAGGTCTTTCAGATCAGCAGTTTCCATAGAAAATATATTGCTTTTTCTCTTCTCCTGCTTGATCACATTTGATTATCTGGTAATAGCATAGCCAGCACACAATTTAGAAAGCATATACTTCCTTCACTTGATTACATTGTATAAAATAGTTGAAACACAGCTTGTTTGCCTATAACTGTCATAATTTCAAAATGAATCTGCTCCAGACTGTCAGAAGCAAACTGAGAAAAAAAACCATCCATTTGCCTATTGCATATACCTTCTGTTTATCTAATAATAATAGGACATATAAATAATTAATATTAAAAACTAATATTCATTTATTTATTGATTGATCCCTAACTTTGAGTCGTGCATTTTTTAAGGAGCTATGGTTACATCACTAACTAAAACAGTTTTTTTTTTCTGACAACTGACATTCTAGTGTTGGGAAGGCAGATAATAAACATAATAGAAAACATTATAAAAAATTGACAAGTGCTATTTAAAAAGTGGCAGTACCGATGTTGGACTATTTTTTCTTATACAGAGGTTCAGTCTTGATTATGAATAATGCATCTTGCTTCCACAAAGCACCAAGATACTGATATAATTAAACTCATTTCTGAGGTCCTTCTATAGATCATGCATCAAACACAGGCCCTTCAGGCAGCTGTGTTTGGGTCTATAAGCATGGGATGTTAAAGAAATGAGCACAGTCATGCTAACACTGCCCTCGTTCCCTTACAGATGTAGGATGACAGTGATTGCCCAAGGCATTCTAATTACAAAGTATTTAGTAAGCAGGATCTAGCACACACCTGCCAGAAACTTGAGAGGAGAGTTGCTGCACCAGGATTTTTATCTTGCACAGGAACCCAGCTGGAAGCCAAGTTCTAAAGAGACTGGAGGTTGCATTAAAAAACACGCCTTCAGAATTTAGTTGGAGGTGCCTGGAATTCTCCTCTTAAAGATGCATCTCATCATTCACAGTGATGAATCAGCCACAGGCCTTAAAGAGGAAAGTGTACTTCTGCCACACGTAAGAATTAGAAACATGATTTACAAAACCAGATTACCACATATCTCATCTGGACATATATCTGAAGGGTTTTCCAAATGAGGCATGAGAGTTTTTTTTTTTTTTAAAGATAACATTTGGTTGAGTTACACCAAGTGTGCACTACTACCAAAATACTGTAAGTAAGTGGTTTTGAAACTGAATAGCATGTAAGTGTTTAAATGACTCCTTAAAGTTAAAACTGAGCACATTAAATTATCTTAAAGTAAAAATGCAAATTTCATGACCTGAGAAATTTATTATTAAAATTAAAAATCTGTAAATATTTTTTCAAGAAAACAAAAATGTTTAAACCAACACGTCAGCTGGTGTTGCTTCTGTTTTTGCAGATCGAGTTTTCTATCCACTGTATTTAGATTTTTAGTATGGCACCATTTTAAAGTTTTGTCTCATATAAAAAGCCCAGAAAACAGGAGAAAATCCATAAAATGAATCTACCTCCAGACTGTCAGAAGCAAACTGAGAAAAAAACCTATCCATTTGCTTATTGCATATACCTGCTGTGTTAATCTGATAATAATAGGAGATATAAATAATTAACTGCTACCTCACATGCCACTTTGTAGGTGGAAATCAAGAATCTCATTTTGTCCATGATCAAGTTAATGAAGCAGAGACATGTAAAACCTAAAATTCATTTTTTCCCCTACTATTTAGATAATACAAATTCCCAGATGGCACCTACTGAATTTTTACTTTATTCACTGACTTTCTACCCACTTGTTTGTATAGACCTGGTCTGTCAACATAACATCTGTAAAGTATTACTATTAAATTTTTCAAATTATAAAGTTAGGGACCAGAAAGGACAGGGAATGTTATCAAGTCCATGCCCCTACCTTGTAGCAATGTCTTTCCTTGAAAACCCCACACAGGTTCATATCCATCCCATTTTAAGATGTTGATTAAAAGAGACTCTGAAACTTCCTTCTCTGGAAAATTCAGTCCAGCATTTTTAAATATCATTGTTTGGAAAATGCATATTACACTGAACTTCAGATTCATGTTTCTGTATTTTTCAGTCAGTTTCTTCTGTCTTTTCTGCCCATGGATGGAGAATGGTGGCTATTGTGACAGGTTTATCATCTCCCATGTAAGTCCTACTATTAGACTACAGCCAGGCCCCTCCCTTCATTTCTAGTGCCAGTGTTCTAGCTCTATTAGGTGCAGCTCTATTTTCTAATCCTAAAATCCTTACCTACTATAAGCCACCTTAAATTCAAAGTAAACATGTTTCTGTCCCTTAAAGTTTATTTAATCCAGAAAGCCTGGCTCTCACTTCCTAAATATTAAGAATAGATTGTATGTATGTAGTTCAGAAGCAAAAACCTCCCAATGGAAATTCACTGTGGTAAAATTCTAGGTTTTTCTGCATTTGAACTATGGAATCAGCTGTCACCATGGACAGCGCCCTGGATTAGGTGGTCTCACTAAAGGGAAGGTCAATTCTCATGTTTTTTTTAAGATGTGGAGTACAATTCAGGGTTAGGTACATAAGTGGCCATTGTACACTATTCACAATAGCAAAAACATGTAATTCTTCCCTTTTAATCAGAGAATGGACTAGGTTTCAGATTTTCCTGTGGGGATTTCTAACGAGACTTGTTAGGACTACAGATTCACTGTCAAGGCAGTCCCCGTCCCCCAAATTCCGACATGGGAGATCTGGGTCAGAGCCCAGAATCTGCATTTTTAGCAATTCTCTCCACATAGCATGGCCTGCCCCACCTCAGTGATTCCGAGACACATTCTGGATTGTGTGGGTTGCACTTGAGAGAGAATTTCCTCTATCTGCCATTATCCTTTTTTTTCTGGAATTATTTCTTGGGAAAGAAAGTCATGAATCCATACTGGACTAATTAGAAGCAGGATTTGACCCAAATTCAGAGAGTAAAGATAAGAAAACTCTACAGATAAACTGGAGGAAGTGAGAAGCTTGATGAAACCTCAGTGCAGCCTCTTAACTGTATTTGTGTTTATTTGTGTATTCACTCATCCATCCATCCCTATATTTAGCTTCAGCTAACAGTGGGGTTTCAGGGTCAAGAAGCCAGAGCCTCAGGATGGAGATGCGTTCTCACCCAAGCTGTGTAAGACTCTGTGGTAATGAATGAGCAAAACCAAATAGAAAAATGTTTCTGTGTAGGAATTCAAATAAGTTAAAAATCAATTGTGAGCTAAGCAGTGTAAAAAAGCTTTAAAAATTGTTAAAACATCTTGGCACAGTGGCTCACACTTGTAATCTCTGCACTTTGGAAGGCTGAAGTGGGAGAATTTCATGAGTCAGAGTTCAAGACCAGCCTGGGCAACATAGTGAAAGTCTCCCTCTACAAAAAAATTAAACATAAGCCAGGTATGCTGGCACCTGTAGTTCCAGCTACTCTGGAGGCTGAAGCAGGAGGATCACCCAAGCTCAGGAGTTCAAGGTTACAGTGAGCTAAATCACACCACTGCACTTCAGCCTGGGCAACAGAGTGAGACCCTGTCTCTAAAAAACATATATAAATAAATAAAAATAAAATCAATTAAAATTGTTCAATCATTCAACAGTTGTTTATTGAACACCCATCATGAAAATGAATCAATGAAAAACTGTTGCTTATTTCAGAATTGTTTATTTCAGAAAGCAACAGACAACAAAATGTATACTAACTCATTCTATTCATTCATTTATGAAACATTTATCGAGCACTTATTGCATGCCAAATGGTCAACCAAGTGGTAAAACTTCAAACAATTTTTTATTTCCTTCAGTCACAAATATGTATAGGATGCTCACTATGCGCGAAACATTTTTCTAGGCATTGAAGATATGGCATCAAATAGCTTTTAACAAAACTCCCTATCCTCCTAGGGCTTACATTCTGGAGTTTATGTTAGGGATGCACAGCAAAAAAAAAATCTTTAGCAAATTAAAATATATAAAATTTAGTTGGTGATAAGAGCCATGGAGAAAAACAAAGCAGGGAAGGTGGATGAGCGTGTCAGGGATCGGGGAGGGTTACTATTATTGGTGACTAGTGATGGTTTCACTGAGAAGATGACCCTTCTGTGAGACATGGTGACGGTGAGAGAGTAAGTCATGTGGGCACCATGGGGAAAGCATTCCTGGCTGAGGGAACACCAAGTGCAAAGGCCTGAGGAGAAGTTCGCCTAGAGCATTCAAGGAGCAGTGAGGAGACAGCTGTGACTGGAGCAGAGGGAGCAAGAGGGAGAGTGACAGGAGTTGCAGCAATTGATCAATGCCAGGGCCTGGTAAGATGTTGCAAGGGCCCTGGCTTTAACTCCAAACAGGACTGGGAGCCACTGGTGGGCTTCAAGTACGGTAGTATGTGATCAGACTTACATTTTAATGGGAGTTCCAATTGCCTTCTGTGAAGAGGGTAGGGTGGGAGGTTAAGGGAAGAAAATTTAAAAGCAGTGAGATGAGCTAGAGCAATTCAAATGAGAGATGTTCATGGATAGAATCAGGATAGAGATGGCAGAAGTAAAACATGTCTGATTCTGACATGATTTTAAGGACAGGGTCAATTATTTGCTGATGGTTTGGACATGAAGTGTGAGAAGAAGAGAGGAATTAAGAATGACTCCAAGTCTTTAAGCCTGAGAACCCAAAGTTACCAATAAGTTACACTGGAAACTTTGGGAGAAGCAAGTTTTAGGAAACGAACAGGAATTTGGTTTCTGGATCTCTTATGTGTGAGAAATCTTTGAGACATCAAAAGCAGATGTCAAGGAGGTTATTCGGTATTTGGTAGTTCAGGAGAAGGGTCAGAGCTCAAGATATAAATTTAGAAGTCATCAGGATATAAACAGAATTTAAAGGCATATGACTGGTGAGATTACCAAGATGGTGACTATAGAAATATTTTGAAGTATATTCATAATTGGAGAAGTGAGGGAACCAGTTATAAAGGAGATCTCTATGCAAAGCTCTAAAAATGCCTAGAATTTCACTCTTGTTTCCCTTCACTTCATTCTTCATCATAAGGGATCTTGTCTAAATAAAATGGGAATGTCATACATTCACACTCCCACCAGAAAACATCTCAATGGCTAATGCCCTTAGGATAGGACACTTTAAACCTAGGCTAGGAAGACCTGCATGGTCTGGGGAGCAGCCCCCTCTGCACCATGTACCTCTCACCCATTGGCCTCTGGGCACACTGCTTTTTTTCATTTCCTCAAAGAGGATTCCTCCTTCCTGCCACTGGACCTTTGCACAGGATGTTTCATTTCCTGATACACTTTCTTGTTCCTTTTTTCTTGTTAGCTCTCTCAGAAGACTTCTCTGAGTCAGTCTAATTATCTTTAACACTCTCTCTCTACTCTCTCAGCACCATATAACTTTCTGGTACAACACTTATTCAAGCTAATACACCTTCACCTGTATGATTATCTGACTTTTGTCTGTCTGACCATAAACACCATGAGAAGAGGGAGCATGACCATGTTTATTTAGCTCCAGCCTCTGGCACAATGCAGTACATGAGGTAGATGCTCAATAAACCTTTAAAGGTAGAGTTAATGAATGAATATAATCTGAAGGTTTATTTCTAAGGATATGGACCAATAACATAGTCACTTTTTTCTGATTAACAAAATGAAATATACACATATTGCCAGAGTATCCTCACAAATTGATTTAGAAAACAATAGTCCCCTTCTCTTCTGAATGGGATATTCTAAATTTCTCTTACATTTTGCCTAATTTCAGAGAAATGCCCCTTTTACAAGCCAGTAATTGAACAAAACTTCAGACATGGACAGTTTAATCTGAGGAGTCTTAACTGAAGAAGAAAGAGGATTAGGAAGTGCCTGGAGGGGCAAGTTTACCCCATGACCTCCAGTTTACTATGCTGCACAAATGAGGAAATATGGACACTGGATTTGCAATTAGAAAAGATCAGCCTTCAAAGGAAGTCCCAAAGCCCAGGGAGAAAAAGAGCCTACTCTGCTAGTAGCTGGGACTGCTGCCTGAGGAACAAAGGTTCATGCAAAAAGCTCTTAACCAGGCATGCTTCTGCTCTGGTGTGCACATCAGCCAGGGGATGCCTTTCCATCATTTGGGCTAAAGCAACTTTTCTAACCTGGTGCATAATTAATGGTCTCACTTTCTACCTGAATCGACATGATTTATGTTAGACTTTGAAAAGAAAGAACTAATCATAGTGGTTGAAGTATTTCCTTTTATATTTAGAGGATTAAATCAGCTATAAACTGAAGTCCAGATGCTCTACTTAAATCAAGTATATGATATAAAAGACATATTCTTATTATGTGTTGAATGTGGTTCCTTAACAAGTAAAAATAGTATGTAATTACATGACATTATATCGCATTTCTTTTTGCTTTAAAAAAGTATGCCTATTATCAACAACTCAAAAAATAACAGCTGCTGGAGAGGGTGTGGTGAAAAGGGAACACTTCTACACTGTTGGTGGGAGTGTAAACTAGTGCAACCTCTGTGGAAAGCAGTGTGGCAATTCCTAAAAGCTCTAAATATCAACCTCCCATATGCCCCCGCAATCCCCCTACTGGGAATATATCCTGAAGAACTCAAATCACTCTATAAAAAAGATACCTGCACACATATGTTTATCGCAGCATTGTTCACAATAGCAAGAACCTGGAAGCAACCACGCTGCCCATCAAAAGAGGACTGGATTTTAAAAATGTGGTACATATACATGATGGAATACTACGCAGCCATAAAAAAGAACAAAATCATGAATTTCACAACAACCTGGATGGAACTAGAGTCTATAATACTGAGTGACCTCTCACAGAAACAAAGATCCGAGTATCACATATTCTCACTCATATAATGGACCTTGAACATCCAATGTAATACTATAAGAAAATGACTGATGGTACTGGGAAACTATGGCAGGGGGAGGGAGATGGGATTACCAGTAGCAAATATCTGTCTGGGGACGGGGAAACACCTCTTATCAACAGGGTGCCTGAATGAAATGTAATTGTATACCTAACCCTTAACTGTACCCCACAACATCATAATAAAAAAATTGATAAAAAAAAGGATGCCTAACTGCTTTATAGAGATTACCTATTATGTACCTGTGCATCTTTGTGAGACAAATATTAGCTTCAATTAATGGTTGAGAAAAAGAAAAAAGTAAACTAATTAAAATAAGTTAAAAATTAATCCGTGTGGTGGAATAAACTCAACTACCACAAAGTTTAGACAAATAGCTTTCTTCAAAGGACAGCAGGCTTGCTAAGTCTTTGAACACTTGGAAGGGGGAGGGATGGGAGGAAGGTAGATGATGAGGAATTAGTTAAGGGCACATGTATGTCATGCGGGTGATAGATTCCCTGAAACCTTGACCTGACCACTACACAATCTATGCTTGTAAAAAAATTTGCAATATACCCCATACATTTGTACACAAAAAAGACAATATAAAAATTATAAACACAATGAATTAAAATTCTATATAAAACACAGTACATAATTGCCTTCAATGATATACTCCTCCTTATAAGATGATATAGACATTAGGATCCTTTCAGAAACTCCAACTCCAAGTGGCTTTTAAAAACTGGGAATGTGTAGCCGGGCTTGGTAGCCGGGCTTGGTGACTCAGCCTGTAATCCCGCGCCTTTGGGAGGCTGAGGTGAGTGGATTGCCTGAGCCCACGGGTTCGAGACCCGCTTGGGCAGCGAGACCTCATCTCTACAATAAATCAAAAAAATCAGCCGGGCGTGGTAGCGCGCGCCTGTAATTCCGGCTACTTGGAAGGCTGAGGCGGAAGGATCGCCGGAGCCCAGCAGGCGAGGCTGCAGTGGCTGGGAGCGGCCACTGCACTCCAGTCTGGGCGACCGAGTGAGACTCCAACTCAAAAAAAAAACTGGAAATGTGTTATCTCACACAATGGAGTCCTGGGTAGAACAACCCCAAGTCATTGCACAGTCAGGACTGCAGCTTCATCTTTTGGCATTTCTCTTGACCCTATGCCTTCACTATATATCAGCTTTGCTTTCAGACTGGCTTTCCTCTTAGTTACCGGAGGGTTGCCAGCAGCAGCTGGGGCACATGCTTCCTCATTCATGTCCAGGTAAGAGAGACCATCCTTCCCCAAAGGAGAATTAAAACTTTTCCTTTCATCTGATTGGTCCAATTTAGACACATGCCCACCACAGCTGGACCAACAAATGTTATCAGTGAAATACCAAGTGTTCATTGGCTTCTCAGCACTTCCCTCAAGTTGAAGAGGGATTCACTTTCCCCTGAGCCCCATGGGCCACTGGGCAAGGAAGAGATGCCTGAGCAGGACTGAATCCTGTTTGGAGCAAGGAAGAGAGGAGCAGCTGCTGAGCAGGCAATAAGCAGCATCCACTGAAGATGGCCCAAAATAGTCTGGCTTTTAGTTCTAAAGCAAAAAAAAAGTCCAGAGAAGAATTTTAAATAACACAAATTTTGCTGTGTTTATAATACCAATTACATCGGTTGAGATATTTAATCACTAAAACCAATCTTTTATTCATTATTTTTATTAGTTGTACCATTGCTGACATCAATTTTCAATGGTCCTTTATTTTCATTAGATTTTGAACAGCCCCTTGTTGTGTCTTCTGCTTCATCGTAGAGCCCCCCTGGCATCCAGTCCATGACATTACATCCAGCAGGGACCAAACCATTTGACTGACTGCTATATTCCAGCCAGTTGGCTGCCTTACTGCTTGGCCTTTTGGCTAAGAGCAAGCACAGCATCAGCTTAGTCAGTGTGACATCTTCTATCCAGGGAGTCTTCCCTGTCCTGGCAGGAGGACAAACCCTACAGGCTAATTACTAAGCATGTGGTTTTTAATTAATAATGCCCATGATTAACATGGAACAATTTTTATCTAATACAGGGTATTATGTAGACTGAAAAAAATATGAACATCTCAAAACACACTTGACTTTATGGAACAGAAGAAGCAAGTTTATCTTCAATGGTTAAAACACACAGAAACATTCACACACACACACACACACACACACACACACACACACACACACACACACACACGTCACAAAATTAAGCTTTCCCTGATGCATGAAAAAATTTTAAAAGATTCCAGCATGATCGAAGACAATTTTTATTCTGATGTATTATGAAAGGCCATGAAGCCTTCGGGTAAATAACGTAAATAAGTAAACCCTACCCACTTCTGACAATGTTCTTTTATAGTAACTGTGGTTTTAGAACACTAAATAAGTGCTATGGAAGTTTGTAATTACAGATTTTTTTTTTGGATGGATGTAGTTACAGGAGAGTGACAGTTGCTCAATTGTTTGCTATTGACCAAATGAGCTTAGATTCGTTCAGAGAACAAAGCCCATGCATGTTTCTGCTGACTCAAATAAAATTTCCATTAAATTAAAAATTTGTATATGCTCCAGTAATTAAAGTAGTTCATAGTCTCCACATGGTTTATCTATTTTGTTGTTAATCTTTAAGAAGATGATTAAGTAGTTTGGTTTAGTCTTTCAATTCACTTATTAAAAAATAAAAATGAAAAAGGTAGAAATTGTAGTGCCATCTATATTATATCTTTTGCAACACAGTAATGCAAAAATATGTGTAAAACACTAAATACTGCAAAATAAAATGCATTTAATAATTTCCTAACTATTCCTAGGTGACATTTTGAATTTCTAGCTCATTATTGTTCCACTTCTCTGTTCCAACAATTTTTAGATGATAATTTTTAGTAAGCTGGGTCCTAAAAAGTACATTTTTAAAAGTTTAACATTTTTAATCATACCATACTTTATTTAGTTACTTTAAAGTCATCCACATTTCCTTAGGTTAAATAACAATGCCCCACATGGTCTATATTAACCCCCAATAAGAACAAATTAATATAGATAATTAAAGCCCCCAAGTAAGTCCCAATTTAGTGGCTATGAAAGTCTCCCAAAGTCAAATCTTTTATCAAACTTGAAGAAATATTGATAACTCTGATAACACTGACAGTACTTCTAATAGCACTAATTTGCTTTACATGAATCATTTTATTTATTCCTTATATCAACCCTAGCGTAAGTATTATTATCTCCATTTTAGACATTAGCAAATAGAATCTGAGGAGCTATGCTAATTCCTTGTAATTTTCCCTCATCTTTTATATTAAACATGATTTGGTACTCTTTAATAAATGACACAAACAAAGAGCAGGTATGCGATGGGCAAAAACTTCTGAAGAATTAGAGACAAGCACAAATACTCCACAGTTCAATAATGAAGAAATTGAGACAGGAATGAGGAAAGCAATTTGACAGCATATGGGTTTTAACTCACATTACTAAATGTGGCCTAAAGAACCTGAGATTCACCGAGACTCTGCAGCAACTTTCTTGGCAAAGAGCACTTCTCTAGTTTGGGATATCTTAGTTATTACTTAAGAAGAAGAGTATTTCTTCCTGGTACTTAATGAGAATGAAGACTTGGGCCAAAAACCAGCACATAAATGTGTCAAAATGTAAAACAATAATAATTATGAAGATGATGATGATGATGATGAAAACCATAAAAATATTAGGAAAATACTTTTGTAATCCTGAGATATGGAATGACATCTTAGACATGACCTTAAATAAAGAACTGAATCAACAGAAACCCAACCCCAGCACCATCCAACATACCTATGTAACAAACCTGCACATCTACCCACTGAATCTAAAACAAACAAATAAATAGAACAGTAAGGAAACAAAGCAATAACTTCGACTACATAATAATTAAAATGCGGGGGGAGAGGTAAGATAAAAATACAAGGCCGGGTGCAGTGGCTCACGTCTATAATGCCAGCACTTTGGGAGGCCAAGGAAGGAGGATCATTTGAGCCCAGGAATTCAAGACCAGCCTGAGCAACATATCAAGATCTCTTTTCCACAAAAAATGTAAAAAAAAAATTGCCAGGTGTCGTGGCATGTGCATGTAATCCCAGCTACTTGAGAGGCTGAGATGGAAGGATGGCCTGAGCCCTGGAAGTCAAGGCTGCAATGAGAGAGAAAAAAAAAGGACAATAAGCAAAGTTAAAGAGAAATAGGTATGACAGACAAAAGGTTAATATTCTTAATATAGAAAGAGTTATTGCAAACCTTAAAAAAACACTCATCCCTTCAACACAGATACACCACACAGAGATAAGAACATAAACAGGTAAAAAAAAAAAAAAAAAAACTCAAATGACCAAGAGTTGTAAATTTTAAGTACTCATTTTCATTTACAATAGCCAAACAAATGTGAAGACTAATAAGAATAAATGTTATCATTTATAGCAATTGTATAATAAATAAGTAATAAAATAGTATTTGAAGTTCTTTCTCCCTTTGTACTGGGAGATAGAATAAACTCTGTTGTTTTATAAAGGACTTTAAGCTTTGGCATGTATAATATTGACTTAGAAATTTTACACTAAAGCAATTTGAAAATATTGTATTAATATAAATACATCTAAAAGAATCCCTACAAGACCTCTCCAAAGTGATATCTATTCAGCTATTTCAACCTCTAAAAAGTTTAATTGATCTGCTTTATAAATGTCCTCTAATAGACATCTCTTTTCAAATAGGAATCCCAAAAGGGGACATTGGATGGAACCTTCAGGTTTCATGTATCACGTGGTGACATCATGTAACACAAGTGGAAATTGGATGGAAACTTCAGGTTTCATGTAACACATGGTGACATCCATTGTCTTCAGGATACCTCCAACTTTGGGGTCTGTTCTTAGAGTGTGATGTTCATTTGTAGATTTTACTAAACATTGATTTCTTCTTTTAAATATGAAGTTTTATACATATAACTCATCTCTATTTAAAGAATGAGTCTATCACAAAACCAAGTATTAGCATTTCATGTTCCCTTTAATTCATGAAGACTGCACGGAGAAAAGTGTATGAACTTTGGCATAGAAAAAACCCTCAATTTAAATATTGACTCTATCAATCACAAGTTATTTGATCTTGGGTTATCTAAAGCTCACTTACTTTTTGTGCAATTGGAATTATAGTGCCTTTTTCCCATAGGTTCACAAAAGCTCTCAAAGTATCTGGCACATTAATGAAGCAGTGGAAGATGAGAGTTATTATTTATATAATTGCAGAGGATTGGATTGTGTTCCCCAAAGAGATATGATAAGGTTCTAATCACTGATACCTGTGAATGTAAATTTATTTGGATATAGGATCTTTGTAGATATAACCAAGTTAAAATGAGATTATACCAGATTAGGGTGTGCTTTAAATCTAATAATGTCTGCTGTTTTTATAAGAAGAGAAGCCAACACACTCAGAGATGGAGACATACAGAGAAGGCCATGTGAAGACAGAGACAGATTGATGCAGCTACAAGCTAAAGGATGTCAAGGATTTCTAGGAGCCATCAGAAGCTGGGATAGGCAAGGAAGAATTCTTCCCTAGAGACTTCCAAGAGAGCATAGTCCTGCTGACACCTTAATTTTGGACTTCTAGTTCTCAGAAGTATGAGAGAATGTTTCTACTGTTTTAACTCACTTTGTTATAGCAACATCAAGTGATGAATACAATAATTTAGTACAAAATCTCACTCAGTCTTAGGATATTTTTTAAAACTATATAATAATGATGATATAATAATTGGCTTAACAGATTAAGTCAATTAGAAATTCCCTTTAAAAGTATCCAGCACAGGACCATGGTATACTAGGATGAGGTTAATTGCAATAAGATAGGGTTTGTTTTTTTTAAAGCAATTTCTGCCCATGACATCCAAATAATTTAAGCAAATTTCAAAGATTTGAGTATTGCGTTATGCATCTAATTAGCTTTATATTATACCCTTGTGTATATAATTGTACACACCATTATCACTTATTGAAAGTCATAGAATAGATGTTAAATTCTGACAATAATTATTCTTAGACTTGGTCCTATTTTAAAAATAAAGACTAATGAAAGAATTACAACTAAGGAAAGTCAACCCCCAAAATGACAAGTGATGCTGACAGACTGATAGACACTAGGGAAAAAAAAGTCTGCAATACAGATTCCACTTTAATTGACCTCTTAAGCTTTTTTTTAATTAAACAAAATTAGAATATTCCATTTCTTTGCTTATACAATTAAATCTATACAACTTAATTTTATTCTGGAATGCTTCTCCCCTTGTTAAAAGCAAAATTGGGAAACATTAAATATTTTAGAATGTTTTTTGACAATTTAGTTTTTGTTTTTTAAAAATCCTTTAAAGGTAAATCTCTCAAAGAAGATCATCTTTGAGTCTCACACCAATTAAGTGTTCTGCTGACTTTAAGCAGCAACAGTTTGGACTTTAGGGAAATGTTAATACCAGCACTAAAATTTATTCTGGTTAATTGCTCTAATAATCAATAAGTAATTTTCATTCTAAACTAGGTTCTTTATGTGACTTAAATAAACCAACTAAAGATCATTTACATCTCAATAACAATTCTTAGTAGTGTCACATCATTAAATTCCAGGCTGGTTCTCAATAAAGTTGGTTAGTGACCAGTAAAGGAACTTATTACCTTGGTCAGGTCCTCAGGGGCATAGAATGACCAATGGGTGAAGGATTTTCTTGCTGCACCATGACGCTGAGTGAGCCTTTCTTCTCTTGAAACTTTTGCCACAATTTGGTTGCAGACTGGCACTCCTCTCCTCTCCTCTCCTCCCTTCTCCTTTCCTCTCCTCTCCTCTTCTCCCTCTTCTTTCCTTCTTTCCCTCTCTTCCTTCCATATTTACTTTCAAATAGAATAGTCTTGATCCTACTATTATCAGAAGATTCACAAAGGGAAGAATATAAAGGAAAGAATCTTCTGAATTGTTACTTTTTATTGAAAATAATTAATACAAAAAGCAAGATATGTTCAGTGAATTTAAAGTTCTTTACACTTAAAAATAATTTGGGGTAGATATTTGGAATTATTGATATATGTCTATTAAAATAGATATTCTGTGTGAACCTTATTTCTAAGAGAAATATGTTGGCCCTATATTTCTAGGCTAATTATTTACAATGATCAAGTTAAATCACTCCTTTATGCTATGCTGCTTTGTTGCAGTGATACAGAATATGCTGTGGACCAGTAAAAAGTGTTTCTATAGCTAAACTGGGTATAACTGAGATAGTGGAAATCATTACTATTTTAAAATATATTTTTAACAATGCTTTTGTGATACCAACGTACTTGCTGATGATATTGAAATTTTTATGTTAATTAAACAACCCCTAACCACTCAGTGCATTTCAAATATGTACACTTTGTAATTACTTCCATTACTGAAATAGTTGGCTTGATTTATCCACATCACAGTAACATTGTAGCTTCTGTTATTTTTGTCTTTAGAAAAACATAGGTCCCAGCGAGGGAATATAAAACTATTACTGTAAATTAAATATTAAAGCTAACTTATTCTTGCATAAGAACACTGTCAAATAATGGTGATAACTGTTGCTAAGATAGAAACTATTTTTTGGCTTTTTTTGGAGGCACAAATTAAAATCTAATTTTCAGTTCTTTTGGTAAACTGCATGTAGTTAGTGTGTGTGGTTTTACTGATGGTAGTAGCTTAAGGGGGAGCTATTATAGTCTTAGTTTAGCGATTAAGAAATACAACATTTGTTGAAGGGCTAGGCCTTTTAGTCTAGAATGGATTAGCACTTGATCCTTCCTTAAGCGTTTTTATACAGGAGTGCATTATCCTTGGAGCCACCCTGGGCTCCATGCCTCATTAGCTTGGGTGTTAGATAAATCAAAGGCAACCTCTGAGACAAAGATAAGCAAACTGCAGGCCAGCAAGATGATGATGTATGGATCCAGGAGGCTAATAGGAAAGTATTGACAGGAAAATGGTGTGCTTATCCTGCAATCACTGCATATTGCAATGAGAGCTCCCAAAAGCAGATGGGATACACTTCAGGGAACGCGCAACTACAAGACTGTTAGGCAGAAATGGATCCCTGTGTTTTAAATTCTAACAAGAACTTAGTTTCTTTTTAGTAGCACTTCAAGTGCATCAGAATATGTAACAGCACAGACCACAGCAAATGCTTAAAAAAAAAAAAAAAGAATTCCATTTTAGAAGAGAAAGTATTGAAATTATTTTTTCATTTCAGAATTTTTTTCTCACCAATATAACCTTCATATAGCAAGCAATAAACAATCTATGATGTCTTCCATGATTATAACTATCCTGTCAGTCTTTAGTACATGATGAAATTTGCTTCCACTATTATATCTGTATAGCAAGGTTTTAATACATTAAGAAATTTGCTTCTTGATACGTCTACAGGATTCAAAATGAACATCATCTGAGCAGATTTAACATGGGAAAACACACACATATTATTTGATGTACTCAGTGACTAAATAACATTTTTAAAATTCTCATCCATAATCAATATCTTTAGACTAAATTAGCCTTTAAAGATTACATCCAGAGTCTTATGGCTTTCACTTGTGAGGTTTTGGGGCAGGTTGAAATTATGTATTTTGTACATTCCTTAAGGAAAGTCAGCCATTTGTAAAATATAAAATTTTTGCATAAAAATTTTATGACTCTACCCATTTGGATCACACATTCAGGAAAAATTCACTAATTCTCATTTGACCTAAGCCTATTGGGGAGCTATTGAGGATTAAGGGTTAACTAGCAATTGATTTTCCAAATCACGATGTACTCCTTCAATCCCTTCTTTCCTGGTCCAAAAAAGAACTCCTTGATTTACTCTAAGTAATGAGACAGTCAACTGCTTTAAAATGAGAGCAGCTATGAGCCGCCCTCACTTTCTTTCTCTCTCTCCTATTCCCCACCCCCCACCCCACCCCTGTGTCTCAGGAAACTCACTTCCTTATTTCTTTTTCAAAGACCATAAAAACCATGGATAAAAGTATATTTATCTAAATAATGACCCTAGAGTTAGGAGAGTCCAGCAGTCCCACAAAGGCCTGCAAGTTTTCCACGTGGCATTTACTCTAACTCATGCACACCAGCTGTGATGCAGGCAGGTCTGCTTTGGACTCAGGTAACTATATTTTATTGATGGGTGAGGGTCTAACTGCAGTCAGGAAGTGAGCAAGTATCACCCAGAATAGCTTCAAGAAGAAATTATGGAAGGACAGCCCTGAAAAATTAGGAATTCTAATTTATGGTAACTAATGTGTTAATTTTGCAGTTGCTGGACTGTTCTATGTCATTATCCACAAACCTAAGATTTTCCTATATTTAAGGCACTAGGGTACTTCATCTGATACCCTCTATGCATGAATTTAGTATAACAGTTATTATTGGAATAAGCAGTATATTTTAATTCATGATAAATGTTTTATCTACATTCCCGAATCCCTTTTTCAAAGACAAGCAGAGACACAAAAAGATCTTGTAGTTTAACTGCATTTGAGAGGAATAAGCAAAGAATCAATGAAATTCTAATGCCAGTTCTATAGTTTACAGATGATATCCCTCTATCCCCAAAATGAAACCACTTGCCAACGGCCTAACAATTGGTAATTGGTAAAGCAGAATTTGATTCTAAGATCTGCTGACAATTAGTCTGATGTCTCTAATGTGCTGCCACTTTAAAAGAATTTGGAAGTGGGGAGCTAGGATATCACTACATCTACTAAAAATTTAAAAAAAAGAAGAAACTACTTACTATAAAAAAAAGAAAGGATCTCAGTTACAAAATAAAAACAGGCCACTAGATAGCTCTAATACATTTTCATTGTTGCAAAGAAAAAGAAATGCAGAAGACTGCTTCTACTGCAGTCTGAGTGACTGGCTAGACAGAAAGCTTGTCACACTATGTCATTCAGGCCTGACACCTCAGAGATGCTCTCGGTTTGGCAGAAGAAATAACACTGTTTCTCTTATTTTGCCCGACTGGAACAAATTGCTCTACTTACTGCTACCTGGCTCCACCTTTCTCTCTCCTTTTTTTCCAAGAATTTCTGACTTAAAACTTTTTCTAAACAAGTATTGGAGCTATTTTGCAAAACGTGAAGATTATAAAACTCTAAATTAAAAGGATAATAAATCAATCACCTCATCTTGTAATAATTGCAATACAATTACTATAAAACTACAAAAGAAAATGTCAATTAGTTCACTTCCTTCTAACTCATTATTCCTAAAAACTGTGCAGGATCTTAAGCTCGGATAAATAGGTCACATATTTTAAATTTCTACTTTAAAGTTTCGCTGTGCTTGACTAGAGACATGTTCTCTCCTCTCTTCTTCTCCCTCCTCCTCTTCTTTTTCTCCTTCTCTATCTTCCCCTCCCCCTCTCCCCCTCCTTCAGTTTCCCTCTCCCTTTCTCTCTTTCTCTCTCTCCTCCTCTCTGTCTCAGGAAACTCAACAGGGAACAATCAGGTGGAGCCAGACTGGTAATGATCTTAAAAAAAAAAAAGAAAGAAAATGAAGATCTATTTGCTAAATCAACTGTAAATTCAAGAATAACATATAAAGGCATTCAAATTTGGATTTTAAAATCATCGTTAATTATCACTGTTATATCTTGGGAGTTACCTCAAACATTATTTTTAAAATTCTCTCCAGCCACTTAACAGAACTCGTATCAAGCCTGCAGTGCTGTCCCTCCAAAAGGATTCCCTTTGCCCTGAGCTGAGCTCCTCAGAAGGTTCCCAGGAAATCACACAGACAAATGAACAAACCTAGGCGGCCCATTTCGCAAAGGACTTTACCTAAACAAGCTACTTAATCGTGCCTTCTGCCTGCGGTTTGTGCTCATGGCAACTGTCATTTATTTCATTTCACCTTCCAAAAACCAGCCCCAGAGACTCTCGACTGGCAGAGGCGCCCTCCTCATCATGTTCGCCTTTGTTCTGCGGGTCAGACTGCTTCCTCGGCGCTGCCCCTTAGCCCAGAGAACATTGTGATTAATGCATACGGTCCCTGCCCCAACCAACAGGCCCGTCCTGTGGCCGCTCCCGGAGCAGTCACCAGTGTCCCTGTGTCTTTAACTGCCTTCCCTTTATCTGCCCGCCCCGGGCCTGCAGCTGGGCCTCCTGGTGGCCTGACCCACCGCCTCCTGCACCCTGGGACTCCGGCAGGGTGCGTTCATTACTCATCTGTGACAATAACCCATCGAGTAAGATGTAGAACTCAATTCCAGCAGAAAGACCTATAATGTCGGAGTCAGGAGGTTATCGCTGAGGGACCTGCACCTTGCTCTCCGCCTCTCTTATCGAGAGCTTTACAGGCTCTGCTGGGGCCAGCATCTTGTAAAGCTGAGGGCGGCAGATTTGGCCTCAGATTAGCATACGTCTTCCTAAGTGGTACTACATTTAATTAAAAAGTGCACCTTAGTTATTTTTTTTTCTTGTTACTGTAGTACAGGAAAATAGGAGACGTTTGTAAATCCTGGGATGACAGTGGAGAGGAAAGAAAGCAGATCCCCTGAACGCTTCTGACCTTGGCCATGTCTGGCCATCTCTCCTCCCTGTAGAGGTAAATTACTCACCTGCGCATCTGGGAGTTCTCTGCCTGGGTCTCAGGATGCTTGTCCCGGCGAGACACCGCGTAGGCGGCCAGACCGCACCTGGTGCTTCGACCTGGAATACGTTTTGCAAATGTATTCTGTCACATTCCATCTCTCCCCGTTCAAGCCTTTTGTAGTTTCCTTTGAGGGGCAGCATGCTATTGAATAAAGTTTTGATGTGTGAGTCATTCGATGGGACATGTACCACCTCCTGGAAATACTGATTTGATGTACGTTAGAAAACCTAAATGAAGAGCCCAAGTGCAAAAGAGGTGGAATTAGGTTCAGGAGGGGCATCCCTGGAATTTGCCTTTTAATCATCTTCTAGAACCATCTGCATCACAATATTAAAGTAAAACTGAAGTGTTAGAGTCACTTCAATTTCATTATGTTAAACAGATATCCATAAAATTGCAATAATTAACCAGACATCAGGAGAGATTCATTGCTCTTGATAAGAAAATTCAGGTCATGACCACAGTATCATTGAAAGCCAATCATGCAATTAAATACTGTAAACTGCTTAAAATATTTTTCAGTGATTTCAAAAGGATTATTTATCGACCACTAGTATTGTAAAACCAAATTTTAGAAGAATATTAAAGATTATTAATATTAAAGAATGTTAAAGAAGTGACTAATATTAATGAAGACTATTAAAGAAAAGACTAAGGGAAATTTTAATTAGAAAAGTTTTAAGAATGAATAGATCCAAGCAAAATAACACAAACTGAATGCATTATTTTATTTAATGATAATTGTGTATATCTTTTCTAAAAACTTTGTCATAAGATCATCTTCCTGAAATTTTCCAAGGGTTTAAATCTAAATTTTTAGCGGGTTACCCTTCTTTTCTAAACAACACAATCTTCCACAGTTTTGCTGTGGTTTCTGGTTCTGTATTTCACTAACTTCTCAGCTTCTCTTGCTGCCATTTCCACCATGCCAAGTCTGTGCCATCTTCATTAGAAGCGTTCTAAAATATATAGCAGATGTCACCATCCATCCATTCCTTTCCCTATTAAAAAGAGTACTCCTGAAGATATGCAGGTGTCTACTTAGAAGGTAAGAGATATAACCTAAGTCAGTGCCTCCACAGAGTCCCACAAACCTTAGTTTCTTAATATATCTGTAGTTGTTATTTTGTTGCTGTTGTAGTTACTATTTGGGGAAAATCTGAGTTTAAAAATCTCAACAAAGTCTTCTCAGAACCTGTAAATATCACCACATGTCACAATACTCTAAGAAACAAAAGCATTACTTATTTCTCAAATATATTTGACTATAGAACATCTTAGGTAGCATCTGTGAGAGGGGTAGCCTTCCACAGAACACACTTGGAGAAGCCTATGCCTTCCCTTTTTCTGAATGGCATCTCAGGGGATTTGCTTATATTACAACTTCCTGCTGGGAGCCGCAATCACTAGTAAAAGTAAGGTAAAAGGGACCTGAAAACAGGAAAAACGCCTGCTGGGAGCAAGGCCCCAGTAAGATGCAGCCATGACGGAGGCAAAGCCCCATGAATCCTGTTGATGGACCTTCCCTAACTTTGAAGGATTGCGTGCATAGGCTTGAGAATATTCCCTCTTTAATTGAGATAATAGATGCACAAATGGATGATGGCATTTGACAGCAAAAATTATACATAGGCATAATGGAGGTGAGATTGCAGCAAAAAGGGTGCCCGTTAGAATGTGCAAGGATGTGGAATTAGCAATAAACCTATGTATAAAAATGTAAAAAGGGCTCAACAGCAAAAAATTTCACCCCTGAAGGGACAAGGGAATGCAAATTTTGCAACCTTTAGCTAAAAAGGAAAAACAAGTACTTCCTCACACCCTTTATAAGTAACAAAATTGACAGTTGTGATTGATGAGGGAGTGAGAAACTGAGACAGAGTATCTCCACAAACAGGTGTTTTTGGGAAAAACAAGTCACAGACATGCCTTTTAATTTAAGAAATATTATAGTTTAATTAGAAAGAAGGTTAAAATTAAAGTAAGGATTAGAATTAAATAGATAGCAGTTATAATTAAAAGATAAATGTTTATTATAGATGTGGGTATTAGTTAAATATAAGGAATAGGAAATAATTAAGTTTTAAGGTAAACTTAAAATTATATACACTTAATGTAGGTTTAAAATTAAATATATTTAGGATTAGAAGTAAGATTAGTTTCACATATAAGTGTAGATTTAGACATGTTTCGTTTAGAAATACAAAATGCAAAATAGGTGATGAGAAAATAGCAAGTAATATAGATAAGGCAATTAGAATTAAGAAAGTTAAATTTTTAAATTAATAGTATTAAGAATTCGTAGTAGGTAAGATAAGGGTGGTTATATAAAAGAAAAAGCAAGTCAATATATTGCCGCTAAAAGTATATATAAGGGTAGAATTAAGAAAATAGATTAGTAAAGGAAAAGAAATAGAATAGCGAAGGGAAGAGATTCAGGTGACCTAGGGGTCACAGGAAGTGGCTGATAAATTGGCAGCTGGTATTTTGTTACACCACCTGGTAGCAGAAAGAAACAAAATGAAACTTGTAAAAGTCAACTTCACCATAAACAAAAGAAAAAAAAAAAAAAACATGATGTAAACATTTAATGTGTAACATGGGATACATTTTGTGGGTAGAGGGGTCAGTGAAAAACTATATAAGCTTGTAAGAATTGAATAAAAATTGGCAGAGTCTTGAGCTCTCCCCAGGAAGAGGATTCCTATCATCTTCGTCTTTTCTTTTTCGCCGCTTCCCCATTCTCCCCAGTCAGGCCCTGACTCTCTTGTTGGAGCTGGACTCTGGCAGGTGGCGCCCCTGAGCAGGGACCTGATTGCGGGTAAGTATAATTTTTATGTCGTTTTGGGAACGGACTTTGTCCTGAGCGTACTGCAGACCCCCTGTGAGTGAGTGCCGGTTAAGGATAGGACAAATAGTCAGAACTTTTGAGATGTTATTATGCCTCTTTAAGACGTTGAGAAGTAATCGTGCCAGAACGTTTGAGATGTTATTGTGCCTCTTTTAGACGTTGAGAAGTAATCGTGCCAGAACTTTTGAGATGTTATTGTGCCTCTTTAAGATGTTGAGAAGTAATCATGTCAGAACTTTTGAGATGTTGTAGTGCCTCTTTAAAAAGAAGTTGAGAAGTTGTCGTGTCTCTTTAAGAGTAATCCAGAACTTGAGAAGATATTTTGCCTCTTTAAAAGAAGTGATTTGAGAAGTTAGCTGTCTCTTTAAGAACTTGAGAAGTTGTCATGCCTCCATAAGGAGTACATATGGGCCATTCCGGTTCAAAAGAAAGAAAAGCTTATTTAAGAATTATGGGAAAAGCATTGCAGCATAAAGGGATTAAGGTTAGTAAAGACAAGTTAAATTTATTCTTAGATTTTGTTCAGAAAGTGAATCCTTGGTTTCCTGATGAGGGAACCTTGGATTTGGAAACTTGGGATCAGGTCGGAAAAATATTAAAAGATGGTATACCGCTAACAGAGTGACCCAAATGCCTGAGGATGCTTATTATTTATGGAATATATTAAGGCAGGCTCTCATGACTAATCCTTGTTGTGGCACTTTTTTCCAAACTAAGACCACTGCTACCCCATTGCTTAATAGAACTTCCTCTCAGGCTTCTAAGATTATGCTAACTCAGGAGGAGGAACGGTCCGAGTCTGAGGAGGAAAAAGATAAAGGGGAACCCTTGACTTATAGTACTGAGGATCAGTTGTCTCCTGAAGACGAGGTAGATTTAAATGAGGAAGCTGCTAAATATAATAACCCAGGTTGGCCTCCTCTCACGTTACCTACTGCTCCCGGCAACTTCCCATTGATGGTCATGAGGTAGGAGGCAAGATAACATAACAAAAAGAAAATTCAATAAAATATGTAGAACTTTTAGCACATTTTATAGAGCCTATAAGATGGTATTTATTATTGTTACTATAAAAAGTCACCTTCTCTCTCTTTGATGCCTTGTGCAATTACTCCAGGCAGAGTGTTACTTCTTCCAAGCTGCCCTAGCAGTTAGCTCTTATCTCTAACAGAGCACCTACAACACTGCTTTATAATAACCACCTTACATAAATTTCTCTTCACTTGCTTCTTAGAAGAGGACTGATGTCTAATTCTTTCTTTTATCTCCACATCCTTATATTGTATTGGGCACATAGTTGGCATTAATAGACGTTTACTGAGGGAATGAGTCAGTCAGTGCCTACAATTTTGTCTTTGCATATTAAAACATAGCATGTTTCTAAAAATAGAATGAGATCAAGACCTGTCCTCTACCTCTTCCAAAAACATCCAGGGTGACCCAGTCATATTATGATAAAAACAAAATCAACAACTGCATCAACTGTGTATCAGGGATATTTTGTGCCAATCATAGTGCATTTAAATATATTCTCCTAAAATTCCTAACAGTTCTCTGAGGTAGATGTTATTATCTCCACTAGATAAATGAGGAAACTGAGGTGGAAGGGGCTCAATAATGTACCTGTAGTTGTCCAGGGGGGTTGAAATGGAATGGAGGGATGAATCCAGTCTGAACTGACCCCAACACACATATATTAGCTGTCTGCTGTACTGACAAGAAAAGGAAACATGTAGGAGAGTGCAGTGCTGTGTGATTCTTCCTTGCTT
>NW_007260633.1:226287-327620 GCF_000164805.1 Carlito syrichta
GCACCATCCACCTGACCTCACTTGCCTTCTGTAGGAGACAGTGGGGCATGGTGAGGAGTCACCAGGTCTTAGTGCCAGATGATTTGTTTTTGTAAGACATATTACTCTGTTTCTCTGAGTCTTGGTTTTCTTATTATAATGAACTCTATGATGCTTAACTATTTTGTCAATTAAATGTAAAAATGCAGGTACCATACCTGGTAGACACTCAAAATATGATACCCTTGTGATGTATCTTCCTTTTTTCTTTCAGAAACATGCCTTCTGAAGGAACAATTAAAATCTGATGCCTTTAGGTCTCTGCTCCTCACTCAATCTCTCATCCCTTTTGTTAGTTTCTGACACCTCTACCCCAGTCTGCATGGTCAAATTCCATCACTGACCTTCTAGTTGTCAAATACAATGCATTTTTAAAATTATTTAGTTATTTATTTTGAGTTGGAGTCTCACCTTGTCACCCAGACTGGAATGCAATGGCTGCTTCCGGCCACTGTAGCCTCGACCTGCTGGGCTCCGGGGAGCCTTCCGCCTCAGCCTTCCAAGTAGCTGGAACTACAGGCGTGTGCTACCACGCCCAGCTGATTATTTATTAATTGTAGAGATGAGTTCTCGCCAAGTTGCCCGGGCGGGTCTCGAACCTGCGGGCTCATTCAATCCACTCACCTCGGCCGCCCAAAGCGCAGGATTACAGGCTGAGCCACTGAGCCCGGACATTTTTTAAAATTTTTATGCTTTCTATAATACTTGCAACTTTTGCATGTTTGTTTGTTTTATTGACTCAGGGTCTCACTCTGTCACCCAGGCTGGAGTACAGTGCACTATCAAGGCTAACAGGCACTCACTCTCCTGGGCTTAGGCAATCCTACTGCCTCAGCCTCCTGAATAGCTGGGACTACAGGCATGCACCACCACACTCAGCTAATGTTTTGATTTTTGTAGAGACAAGGTCTTGCTGTATTGTCTTGGCTGGTCTCAAATTCCTGGGCTCAAGTGATCCTCTTTCCCTGGCCTCCCAAAGTGCTAGGATTACAGGTGTGAACCACCATGCCCAGCTATTGTTTTAAAAATAATGTTCACTAGGAATATTCTCATTTAAAAAGCAACCCATATTCATTGGGCAAAATTTTGAAATTACAAGAAAAATACATAATAGAAGCTAAAAGCACTTGTATGGTCCTTATTAAAAAAATAAAACCATTAGTATTTTTTGTTTTTTAAATTATTACAAATATAGATATGTATTTAAAATTTAAAATAACACCTTAGAAAGTTTGAGATTATGTATATTTACTTAACAACATAAGCATTAACCCATGTATTTAAATTTTATATTCAACCAATATTTTAGCAGCTATGAAATGTATCTAATTTACTTGATTCTTCCTTTTTATTTAGAATGCAAGTGTTAAGATTAAACTTTCTTGTATAAGAATATTTTACTGACTATTTTTACTATATTTAGTTTTTAAAACTAAAAAATGATTAATTTTCAGATTCTTGATATATGATATTAAATTGCTTTCTGGAATATCTAAGCCTATGTTTTCCAATGGGATAGCCACTAGACACAAGTGAATATTTAATTGTAAATTTAAATGCATTAGGCTTTTAAAAATTACAAATTCAGTTTTATAGTGACACTAGCTATATATCAAGTGTTTGGTAACTACAGATGTGGAACACTTCAATCACTGCAGAGATGTCCATTGGACAGTGGTGAGGCATAATCCAGAGGAAGATGGAAACACTTGCATTTGTGCTTGATCCTGAAAAGGGGAGTAGATGAGAAACTTGTGACCTCCTCAGGCTATGCAGTTTGAATGACCATGTAGCAGAAAAGAGGCCAGATATGAAAAGATCAAGTCATGGGTTTAATAGAAAAACTCTTTAAATTTACTGATTTTCCCAGGGCAGAAAGAAAATCCCTCTCCTCCTAAAAGTATATACATTGGTAAAGGCTTTTTTTTTTTAATTCTCAAAGAGAATATGTTTACATCTTGCTAAGGTCTTGGGACTCTAGACCAGTGGTCACCCAGACCCATGGCGAAAAAAAAAAAAAAAGAAATATTAGGGGACTTTTGTAAGAGAAGAATCAGAAGGAGTGAATGGAAACCTAGAAGTTGCAAGAGACAACCAGCAGAGCATTCACTTGCCTCAACATTTCAAATGCCTATGTAAGGTCCCATCTTAAAGCAGGATCTCAGAGTAGATGTACTTCAGTAAAGTACTGGGAAAAGGATCACTAAGGCTCTGCATTTCTCAGTCAAATGTTCTAGGGTATAATAATGTTCCATAGCCCAAGAGCCCAACTGTTTCTTCAGTTTATTTACTGTTTCTTATCTTAAAAAAAATAATGATAGCTGGAAATCAGTGCACTTAGTAAAAGAATAAATAAAATATTTGATTCAGATAGTTTATGGGGTATACTAAGCATTCTTAGGTAGCTAAATCTTCTACTTTGCCTCAATAACAAAAAATAGTGAAACCAGCAACATATAGAACAACAAAATAAAACATAATAAAGTCAAACATCCCTTTAAGGACCAGGTCAACATCTAAACTGAGACTTAAATAATGTCGTCTACCTTTTCAGTGAGTTTGTGTGACTAGCTTAATGAAGGACAGGTGCAATCTGCTCACCTGTGCTACCTCTCTCTTTTTCCTTTAAGGGCTTTTATTGAGAAATAATAGCTCTGTCTACAGAAGCTCATAGTCTAGCTTAGAAGTATTTTAACTCTTACACACCCATAGTACATACTTGTATCTTTAAAAAACATAAAAGGGAGAAAGATTTATGGAATTAATCTTTAGTCAGTATCCTCATACTTCTTGATTTTTTTTGGTCTAGTTTATTTCATGAGGAGATCAGCTTATTTGCTCCTAATTAACCACATTACCTAGGAAAATGTAATAATATTGAGAAAGAAGGACACTTGTATTCTGATTTACTTTATGATCAGTTGAAGATATATCTGTTTTATATGTACATATAACTCAAATGTAAAATATAAATTGACTTAGGTGGAAAAAATTAATTTAAAAAGCTGGAAAAGTTTTATTATGTTAGTATGCTTAAATATTGATATGTTAGTAAATCTTCTTTCATGGGTGCTTGATAAACTTATAGGCAAATATACATAATATTTGTGTAGTTCAGGATAATTGATCTCAAATTTATATGGATTTAAGTCAGAAAACATTTTTTCTAGATAAGTTGAGGAGTTATAAAAATACAATTGAGATGTTGAAAAAAGAAAAAGGGTATTGAAATACATAATAGAAAACTTCCCAAGCCTGGAGAAAGATACAAATATCCAGGTATAGGAATGTCAAGTTTCCAATCAAATTCAAACCACATGAGACTATCTTGTGACACATTATAACCAAATTGTCAAAAACCAAAGACAGAGAGGATTCTAAAATCAGCAAGAGAAAAGAAGCCAAGAACATATAAGGAAGTTTCAATATGCCTAGCAGCAAACCTCTCAGCAGAAATCAAATAGGCCAAGAGAGAGTAGGATGATATATATTAAAAGTCATTAAAAAAAAAAAACCCTGCCAAACAGAAACATGGTTTCCAACAAAACTCTCCTTGAGAAATAAAGAAAAGACAAAGACTATGAGACAATAAAAAATGAGGGAGTTACTCAATACCAGACTTGTCTTATAAGAAATTCTTAAGATAATTTTTCAGGGAAAAGAGAAAGGGTGCTAATGAGAAACATGAAAATATATGAAAGTATAAAACTCACTGGTAAAAGTAGGTACCCAAATTCAAAATATTCTATAGAGACGGGTAAGTCACTTATATTTGTAGTATAAAGCTTAAAAGACAAAATTATTTAAAATAATAATAACTACAATACAAAAGATGTAGCTTGTAATATAAAAAATTAAAAATGGGAGAGGGAGTGGAGTAAAGCATAGCGTAGTTTTATTTGGGGGATCAAAATTAAGTTGGGAGAGTTCAGGACGATGGCAGCCAAGCCAGTCGGACTATGCGAGTCCTGGTGTGAGTGAGTGGATGGAAAATTTTGTGTACATGCTAGTGAGTAAGTGGGCATGTGAGTGGCTTACTGAGTAAGGGCTAGGGAGCTAGCAGCCAGGGCTCGCCTGGTGCAGCGGCTGGTGCCACAGCAGCTGGTCTTGGACCCTAGAGATTCCTGGGATACAGAAGCTGAATGCCATTTTCTTTTCTTTTTTAAAATCAGCGAAATCCTTCCTGAAAATAAAATACTGGGAGAGACTGTCTAAGTGGGGGCTCGGGAGCAAGTGGCCAGGTCCCTGGTGCAACAGCTGGTGAAGCAGCTTCTCTGCTTGGTCCCTGGCTCTTCCCAGGTGGCAGAAACTGAGTGCCATTTTTTTTAATGGACAAAAGTTTTCCTGTGAAGAAGTGATGGGAAGAGACCACAACTCAGGCTCTGCCTCACCACTGCAGCAGGAGAGACTGCCAGTTCCAGGCTTTGCCTCACCACTTCAGCACCTGGTAGGACACTGGCAGCAGTGGCTGCAGAGGGAGTCCCGAGGTAAAGTCCCATGGAGGAGGACAAGAGAGGCACCCCACCACCATCTTGAAGGCAGGGTAGGAAAGTGCTCCAATTTGCTCATCATGGAGCGACAGACCCAATCTCTGTGACTGGCAGATCAACTACTTAGGGATTGATCGTGACCCAGAGGGAAAATCCTGAAAGCGCAAACTTCAGAGGGACCCGACAAGTGCTGAGTTCCAGGTACCCCACTCCCTATCCTAATCCGACTGCGGGATAAAAGATGTGGCCAGAAATGGAAAAGAAAGGACTCCAAAGAGATCAGTGGTGAGTCCCGGGCTGAACCAAACCTCCTCCTCCCCAGCAATCTTCTGAAAGTCAGACCCACATTCTGGGCCTCCACTGAGAGGTACAAATCCAGGCAGAGTCTGCATGTCAGTCGCAATAGGAGAACTCCATTCCAGTATAGGCCTGGCTGGGGTATCCCCTGAAAGTACATACCTAGGGAAGAGACCATCCCACACCTTCCCACTGGAGATCTCCCTCACCCTACAAGAGTGGGAGGGGAGGACAGCCCCACCCACTGCCCCTCCTCCTTCCCTGCTGAGGATGAGGAGAGAGTGAAAGAGGTGGCTCAGCAGGAGAAACCAGATTAGAGGAACAATTACAGAACCTGCCACAAGAGGGCAGGGATTTTTTTTAATTTTTAAATTTAAAAAATTTTTAGGCTTGTTTGTTAGTTCATCTATTTTAAAGATATTTGTCCTTTGTGCATGAATGTGTATGTGAGGATTTGATCTGCATCCCCCCCCAATTTTTTTCCTTTTCTTTTTCTGTTTCTTTCTTTTATTTATTTTCTGTTTATGTGTGTATGTGAATGACTAAGTGTTCATCTTTCAATTTTGTTGTTGTTGTTGGTTTGCTTTTGCTCTTTTGTTATTGTGTTTTTTAAAATTTTCATATTTATAGTTTAAAGTATGTGTCAATATATGTGTGAGGGTTCGATCTGAATTTCTTTTATTTTCCCCCCCATGGTACTGTTTTTCTTCTCCATTCACTTTGTGTTAGGCATGTTTGTGTGTGCTCAGTTTTCTTGGGTTTTTTGTTGCTGTTGTTTGTTTTGTTTAACTTTGTTGTTATCCCAGTTTAGGGGTGTGTATGTATGTCTGTGTGTGTGTGTGTTCAGTTGTTTTTTGTGTTGGTTCCTGCTTTGCATCATCATATAGAGTGATGGTTGGGGAGTAGGTCTCAGAGAACACATACCACAATAAGTAAACATTGTAATTTGCAAGTAGTTTCTGAATCCTAGTGCCCCATCCCCTACTTTATTTGAATTTTAAAAAACTACAGAAAAGCTTCCTATCTACCACCGTATTTCAAAATAGAACAAATCCAGAGCCCAAATCAGGGAAGAATAGAGGGCTGAGCAAACATCAGAAGGGAAAGCCTCTCCTGCTGATACTGAATAACAGAACTAAGAAAAACAA
This sequence comes from Carlito syrichta, assembly GCF_000164805.1. Lineage (NCBI taxonomy): Eukaryota > Metazoa > Chordata > Mammalia > Primates > Tarsiidae > Carlito > Carlito syrichta. Next base: position 232,262 of record NW_007260633.1, read on the forward strand.
GTGATCTGCCACAAATGAGGAAAAACCAAAGGAAGACCACAGGCAGTTTCAAGTGTATCAAATACAAAACTCCTGAAAAATCAGAACTAGGTGCTCAAACAATGGAGGTCACCAATGACTGACCCCAGAATGTGACAGGGATTAGAGAATGGATGAAAACAGTGAATAAGACTCAAGAAAGTTAAGATGCAACACTGAAAGAACTTGTAACAGAGCTTTCAACAATAAAAAATTTCATCCAAGAAATAACAAGATGACAAGCATGGAAAGCAGAACTAATCTAGCTAGCTAAAGAAAGAATCTCAGAACTTGAAGATCAGAACATGGAGCTAGCCTGATCTGTAAAAAACAGAAAGATGACTCAGAAAGAAAGAACAAAGCCTACAAGAGATGTGTAATTATATGAAGAGGTCAAACTTATGCCTGATTGGTATCCCAGAAAAAGAAAAGGAAATGGAAAACCACTTGGAGCAAGTATTCTAGGTGGTAATTCAAGAAAACTTTCCGCATCTCACCAGAGATGTGACCAGCACAAGAGATACAGAGATCCCCCACAAGACATCAAATGAGAAGACCAACCCCTAGACACATAGTAATTCACATTCACAAAGTAGGCACAAAAGAAAAAATCCTAATGACAGCAAGAGAAAAAGGTCATTCTGCCTACTGAGGAAAACCAATCAGAATAGCAGCAGAACTATCAGCAGAAACACTGCAAGCAAGAAGGAACTGGAGCCCTATATTCAAAGTCCTCAAAGATAAACTTCAACCACAAATTTCTTATCCAGCCAGTTCAACTTCATCAGCAATGGAGAATTAAAATCCTTCCCAGACATCCAGTTCCTAACAGATAATGTAGCTTCCAGACCAGCTCTATAGGAGACACTTAAAAAGGTATTAAGCACACTAGAAAGAAAAAAAGAAGGACCACACAACTTCCAAGAGAACAGCAGAACACAGAATCAACAGAGAATTCAGCACAACAAGAAACTTGAAAACACACACACACATCAACCCCAAAGCCAAAAGAAAACAAGCAAAGAAAAAACTTTATAAGAACCTCAAGACAGGAATAAATAGCCACATTTAAATAATCAACCTGAATGTGAATGAACTAAATGTACCACTGGAAAGACACAGAATGGCAAACTGGATAAGAAACTATGACCCAGCCAGGCCTGGTGCTTCAGTCTGTAATCCCATGCCTTGGGAGGCTGAGGTGAGTGAATTGCCTGAGCCCGCAGGTTTGAGATTCGCCTGGGCAACTTGGTGAGACCTCATCTCTACAATAAATAAAAAAATTAGCCGGGCGTGGTAGCGCGCACCTGTAGTTCCAGCTACTTGGAAGGCTGAGGCGGAAGGGTCACTAGAGCCCAGAAGGTTGAGGCTGCAGTGGCTGGGAGTGTTCACTGCACTCCAGTCTGGGTGACTGAGTGAGACTCCAACTCAAAAAATAAAAAAAAATTAAAAATAAATTAAAAAAATGAAACCATGACTCAATTATTTGCTGCATCTAGGAGACTCATTTCACTACAAGGGATGCACACAGAATCAAAGTTAAAGGATTGAAAATGAGTTTCCAGGCAAATGGATCACAAAAGAAGGGAGGAGTTGTAATCTTAATATCAGATAAAACAATCTTTAATCTATCAAAAACAAAATTTGCATAAGGACATTACATAATGAAAAAAGGTTCAATCCATCAACAAGAAATATCCATTCTAAACATATATGCACCCAACACAGGAGCAACAGCATTTATAAGCAACTACTAATTAAACTAAAAAAGATATTGACTCTAACGCTATTATAGCAGGGGACTTGAATACTCCACTAATAGCCCTAGATAGATCATTACAGCAAAAAATCAACAAGGAGATCCAGAACCTAAACTTGACACTCGACCAAATGGACTTAATAGATACCTACAGATTACTCCACCCATCAACCACAGAATATACATTCTACTCATCACCACATGGAACATACACTAAGATTGAGCCATCCTTGGTCATAAATCAAGTATAAACAAATTCCATAAAGTTGAAATCTTGCCATGCACCTTCTCAGAACACAGTGGAATAAAAATAAATATTAACATGAACAAAAGTTCCCCAAAGTCCAGAAAGACATGAGCACTAAAGAGCATGATGCGAATCAATGACTGGGTCAACGATGAAATCAAAACAGAAATTAAAAGATTCCTGGAAACAAATGAAAATGAAGAAACATCTTACCAAAACCTCTGGAATGCCATGAAATCAGTCCTAAGAGAGAAATTTATATCTCTACGAGCATGCATCAAGAAAATGGGAAGTTCACAAATGGAGAGCCTAACAAATCACTTAAGGGAATTGGAAAGAGAAGACCACCAAAATACCAACTCTAGCAGAAGAATCCAAATACCAAAATAAGAATTCAAATATGAGATGTAGAAGATAAAAATATCATAGAGAACATCAACAAGACAAAAGACTGGTTCTTTGAAAGAATTAACAAGATTGATGGACCTCTAGCCAGAATGACAAAGAAAAAGAGGAAAAAAGCCCAAATAAGCACAACCAGAAGTACAAAAGATCAAATCACAACTGATAATGAAAAAATACAAAAGATTATCAGAGATTACTATTTACACCTATATGGAAACAAACTTGATAACCTAAATGAAATGGAGGACTTTCTGACATCACACAACCTCTCCAGGTTGAAAAAGAAGACACCGAGACACTAAATAGTCTAATAACAACCCAATGACATGGTCATATGAAAACTACCTACAAAAAAAAGTCCTGGACCAGATGAACTTTCCAGCAGAATTCTACAAAACGTACAAGTAGAAGCTGATACCAATCCTATTGAAAGTATTCCAGATAATTGAGAAAGATGGAATTCTCCCGAAATCATTTTATGAAGCTAACATCACACTGATACCCAAACTGGGTAAAGATCCAACAACAACAAAAAAAAGAGAACTACAGCCCAACATCCCTTATGGACATAGATGCAAAAATCCTCAACAAGATTCTAGCAAATCGGATCCAAAAACACATCTCAAAAATCATCCACTATGACCAAGTAGGCTTCACCCCTAGGATGCAGGGCTGGGTTCAACATTTGCAAGACCATAAATATAGTTAAATACATCAACAGATGTAAAGACAAGAAACACATGATAATCTCATTAGATGCAGAAAAAGCTTTTGATAAAATCCAGCATTCCTTCTTGATAAAAACCCTCTAACACCTAGATATAGAAGGAACATACCTCAAAATAGTAAGTGCCGTTTATGATAAACCCACAGCTAACATATTACTAATTGGACAGAAACTGGAAACATTTCCCCTGAGAACTGGAACAAAACAAGGCTGCCCACTCTCTTCCCTCCTGTTCAACATTGTGTTGGAAGTTCTAGCTTGGGCAATTAAACAAGAGAAGGAAATCAGGGGTATCCAAATAGGAACAGAGGAAGTCAAGTTATTTCTCTTTGCTGATGATATGATCCTATACCTTACATGCTGCCCATCGAAGTTGGACTGGATAAAAAAATGTGGTACATATACACAATGGAATATTATGCAGTCATAAAGAAGGACAAACATATGGACTTTGCAGCAACTTGGATGGATTTAGAGTCGGTCATACTCAATGATCTATCACAGAACAAAGAACCGTATGTTCTTACTTATAAACTGACCTTGAACAATTATAATACTATAAGAAAGGGATTGGCAGTAGTGGGAAACTGTTGGTGGGGGGATTGGCAGTTGAGGGAAACTGCTAGTGAAAGGGGGGGCACACCTCATCAACAAGGTTACCTGCATAATCAACATTTGTATATCTAACCCTGAATTGTATCCCACATCATTATAATAAAAAACAAAACAAAACTAAGTTGGTACCAGTTTAAAACACCATGCTACAACAATGAATTATTATTTTTATAAGCCTCATGGTAACCAAAAAGCAAAAACCTATAGGAGATATATTTTAAAAAATCAAAGGATCAACACATACCACTAGAGAAAATATCTTAATCACAAAGAAAGACAAGAGAAAGAAAGAAACAAACAAATTTACAAAAACAGCTAGAAAACAATTTGCAAAATGACAGTAATAAGTCCTTACCTGTCAATAATTAATTTGAATGTGAATGGATTAAACTATCCAATCAAGAGTAGGAATGGCTGAATCAATGAAAACATGAGTCTAGACTACATCATGCCTACAAGAGACTCACTTAACCTATAAGGAGACACATAGACTGGGAGTGAGGGGATGGAAAAATAAATTTCCTTCAAATTAAAACCAAAAGAGAGCAGAAGTAGCTATACATATATTGGATAAAGCAGACTTTAAGTAAAAAAAACTGTAAAAAGCAGCAAAGAAGGTCTTAAGTTTAAAAGGAGAAGTCAGTAACAATACAATAATAGTAGGGAATTTCAACACCCTTCTTTCAGCAATGGACAGATCCTTCAGACAGCAAAGTAATAAGAAAACATCAGACTTAAACTACACATTAGACCAAATGGACCAAACAGACATTTACAAAACATTCCATCCAACAGCTGCAGAATGCACATTTTTCTCAAGTGCACTTAGAACATTCTCTAGGATAGATGATGTTATGTTGCAAAAGAAGTTTTAACAAATTTAAGTAGATTGCAATCACATCAAGTATCTTTCTGGCCATCAATGGTTAAAAACTAGAAATCAGTAATTTCTAGGAACTTCAGAAAGTTAACAAATACATAAAAAATTAAACAACATGCTCTTGAACAACCAATTACTCAACAAAGAAATTAAAGTAACATTTAAAAAAATATTTTGAGACAAAGGTAAATGAAAGACATTGTACCCAAACTTATGAGATGCAACAAAAGTAGTTCTAAGAGGGAAGTTTATAACAAGAGAGGCCTACATAAAAAGGAAAAAAATATCAAATAAACAATCTGACATTGCACGTCAAGGAACTAGAAAAACAAGTACAAACTAACCCCAAATTAGTAGAAGAAAGGCAATAAAGATCAGAGGAGAAATAAGTGAAACTGAAACAAAACAAAAAAGATCAGCAAAAGAGAAGTGGTTTTTTTTAAAGATAAAACTGACAAACCTTTAGCTAGACTGAGAGATAAAAAGAGAAGACTCAATTAAATAAAACCAAAAATGAAATGAGAGAAATTAAAACTGATACCACAGAAATACTATGGGTCATAAGAGACTATTAGAAACAATTATATACCAACATATTGAATAACCCAGAAGAAATGAATAAATTCCTTGACATATGCAACCTACTAAGCTTAAATTATTAAGAAATTTTTTAAAAATCTGAACAGACCAACAAATTAGTAAGGAGTTTGAACCAGTAATAAAGAGTGTCCCCTTAAAGAAAAGCCTCAGGAAAAGATGGCTTCATAGCTAAATTCTCTCAAATGTTTAAAGAACTAATACCAATCCTTCTCAAATTCGTACCAAAGAATTTAAGAAGGAATACTTCTAAACTTATTTTATGAGACTCGCAATACTCTGGTATCAAAGGTAGATAAGGATACTGCAAAAACGAAAAAACAAATAAATTCCTAATGAACTTGATGCAAAAATCCTCAACAAAATACTAGTAAACCAAATTTAAAAGCACATTTTAAAATATTCACTGGTTTTTACTAAAAAGTCAAAAAACTGCTGTTGGCAAGATTGTGGAGAAAAGGAAACCCTTATAAATTGTTGTTGGGAATGCAAATGCAAGCTAGTTCAGCCCCTGTGGAAAACAGTTTGGAGATTCCTCAAAGAGAAAAGTAAAATTACCTCTAATCACCATTTGACCCAGCAATCCTATTACTAGGTATCTATCCAGAATATAAACTGTTCTTCCAAATAGCACTCATATGTTTATTGCAGCACTATTCACAGAGCAAATTCATGGACTCAACGTAGATGCCCATCAGTGGTAGATTGGATAAAGAAAATGTGGTACATATACACTATGGAACACTATGCAGCCATAAAAAAGAATAAAATCATGTATTTGGGGCAAACATGCAAGTAGAGGCCACGATCCTAATCGAAATAATCCAGAAAGAGAAAACCAAATATGACATGTTCTCACTTATCAGAGAATCAGTGTGTGCCAAACACATGTACTTAAAGGTGAGAACAACAGACAATGTGGCTCCTAAAGGGAGGAGGAAGGAAGGAGAAAAAGGGATGAAAAACCATTTGCTTTTGAGGACTTGGTCATGAATTTATTGACTACTCTGATGTCCAGGAGGGGGTTCCCTAAGTTTTCTTTTAAGATTCTTATACCTTTACACCAATAATAAACAGAAACCCAAATAAAAAACACAATCCCATTCACAATAGCCACAAAAAAAATGAAATACCTTGGCATCTTCCTAACCAGAGACGCAAAAGACCTTTACAATGAAAACTACAAAACACTGCTCAAAGAAATCAAGGATGACACAAACAAGTGGAAAAATATCCCATGCTCATGGATTGAAGGAGTCAACATTATAAAGATGTCCATTCTACCTAAGGCAATCTACAGATTTAATGCAATACCCATCAAATTACCAGCAACATTCTTCTCAGAGCTAGAAAAAACAATAGGAATTCATATAGAAACACAAACAAACAAGAATAGCCAGAACAATCCTCAGCAAAAAAAAAAAAAAAAAAAACAAAGCAGGAGGTATCACACTACCAGACTTCAAACTTTACTATAGAGCTACAATAATCAAAACAGCTTGGTATTGGTACAGGAATAGTCATATAGACCAACAGAACAGAATAGAGATTCCAGAAGCAAAACCTCAATTTCTTAACCAACTCATCTTCAACAAAGTCTCCACCACTTACCACTGGGGAGAGGAGAACCTATTTAGTAAATGGTGCTGGGAAAACTGGCTGACCACATGCAGAAGACTCAAACAAGACCTATCTATCCCCATACACAAAAATTAACTCTAAATGGATCAGAGACCTAAATGTAAAACCTCAAACCCTAAGAACCTTAGAAAATGCAGGACACACCCTTATGGACATTGGAACTGGCATACAATTCCTGAACAAAACCCGAAATGCATGGGCCATAAGAGATTAGATAGACAAGTGGGACCTCATTAAACTGACAAGCTTCTGCAAAGCCAAAGAAACCATCAAGAGAGCAGGGAGACAGCCCACAGACTGAGAAAAAGTATTTGCCAACTCCAGGTCCGACAAAGGCTTAACATCTTAGATCTACAAGGAACTCAAACGTGCTGAAAAGAAAAAAACAACCCCATTATAAAGTGGGCAAAAGATATGAGCAGACACTTCTCAAAGGAAGATATCTGAGCAGCCAACAGACACATGAAGAAATGTACAACCTCACTAATTATCAAAGAGATGCAAATCAAAACCACACTGAGATATCACCTAACTCCAGTTGGAATGGCAATTATCAATAACTCAAAAAATAACAGTTGCTGGAGAGGGTGTGGTGAAAAGGGAACACTTCTACATTGTTGGTAGGAGTGCAAACTAGTGCAACCTCTGTGGAAAGCAGTGTGGCAATTCCTAAAAGCTCTAAATATCGACCTCTCATATGATCCCGCAATCCCCCTACTGGGAATATACCCTGAAGAACTCAAATCACTCTATAAAAAAGATACCTGCACAAATATGTTTATCGCAGCATTGCTCACAATAGCAAGAACCTAGAATCAACCATGCTGTCCATCAAAAGAGGACTGGATTTTTTAAAATGTGGTACATATACACTATCGAATACTACGCAGCCATAAAAAAGAACAAAATCATGAATTTCACAGCAACCTGAATGGAACTAGTCTATAATACTGAGTGACCTCTCACAGAAACAAAAATCTGAGTATCACATGTTCTCACTCATGTAGTGGACCTTGAACATCTATCGTAATACTATAAGAAAAGGATTGACAGTGGTGGGAAACTATGGGGGGTGGGTGGGGAAGGGAGGTGGGATTAACGGTAGTCATATCTGTCTGGGGATGGGGAGACACCCCTTATCAACAAGAGTGCCTGAACAAAACATATTTGTATACCTAACCCTTAACTGTACCCCACAATATCAAAATAAAAAATATTGATTAATAAAAAAAGATTCTTATACCTTGAGGTTTCATATTTGTTTTTGATTTATTTTGAGTTAATTTTTGTATATAACAATTGGTAAGGGTCCAGTTTCATTCTTCTGCATTGGTTAGCCAGAGTAAGCATTACATTTAATGGGAAAAATTGGAAGCTTTTTCTCTAAGATCAGGAATAAGATAAGCATGACAACTCTTACCACTTCAACATTATACTGAAAGTCCTATACCATGTTCACCATTTGGATGATGGGTTCAACAGAAGCCCAAATCTCACATTACACAATATACTCATGTAATAAATTTGCACAAGAAGCCCTTGAATTAAAAAAAAAAAAAAAAATCATTCACCATGATCAAGTGGGATTTATCCCAGGCATGTAAGACTGGTTCTATATATGCAAATTAATAAACATAATACATCACACTAATAAAATTAAAACACAAAAACCACATGGCCATTTCAATAGATGCTGAAAAAGCATTTGACAAAATTCAACATCCTCTCATGGTAAAAGCTCTCAGCAAATTAGGTATAGAAGTAATGTACCAAAACATAATAAAGGTTATATATGATAATCACAGTAAACATTATACATATGAGGGGAGACCCCCCCAAAAAAAGAAATTATTTTTTGGAGAACAGGCCCCTTGTAGTATAGGCTTCCCCTACTAGGTAAGTATTCTAGGAAGCCTTCGGCATCAGTGTACCTACCAGTTAGCGTTGTTGTGAGAGACTGCATTTAATTTTTTTTGGAGGCTTTTTCAACGTGTTTACCCATTTCTTTTTTTTTTTTTTAATTCAGATCATGAAGCATTTTCTTGGTTTTCCATTTTGTGATGAGAGATTTATGAGTGCACCTGCTCACATTGCACTGAGTATTCAGCAATTTTTGTCCTAAAATGGCATGACCCCCATGTCCCACCCTCTCTATTCACCTGATCTTGCCCTGAGTGACGTTTTTGCTTCCTTGGATGAAAAAAATCCTCAACGAGAAGTGTGTTGCCAATGTAGAAGAGATAAGCAAAAAAATGGCAAAGGCACTAAAAGGCATCAAACTTGACAAGTTCAAAAACTGTCTAGAGAAATGGAAGAAGGGTCTCAATACATGTAGTTCATCAAATGGAGAGTACTAAATTTAAACATGTAAGAATGAATAAAAACAATTTTATAAATAAATTCTGGTGTTTTGAGTTTCCTCCTATTTTTTAATTTTATTTTAGAGTTGTGGGTTACAAATGAAGATTTACTAAATAAGTAGGTTGCATGCAGATGAAGTTTGGGCTTCTAGTTGACCCTCTTTCCTGCTGATAGTGGACCAGGTACCCAGGGTGATACCACACTCCCTCCTTCATCCCTCCCTTACTTAGCAGTGACCAGCATCTATAGATCCCACTCTTGTGTTCGTATGACCAGTGATCAGGGTCCACTTTTGAGTGAGAACATATATTTAGTTCTTTGTTTCTGCATTGGAAAACTTAGTATGGTGATCTCTGGCTGCATCCAAGTTGCTGCAAAGGCTATGGGGTTTTTTTGTTTGTTTGTTTGTTTGCTTGTTTTATGGTGGCATGATATTCCATCGTGTATATGTACCACAATTTTTAAATCCAGTTTGCTTTTGATGGGCATGTGGATTGGTTCCATGTTTTTGCTTTTGTGAAAATTGCCGCAAAAAACATGCATGTGCAGGTATCTTTTTTGTAGAGTGATTTATGTTCCTCTGGTCGTATTTCCAGAAGAAAGATTGCTGGATCATATGAAAGCTCAGTTTTTCATTATTTGAGAAATCACCACACTGTTTTCCACAAAAACTGAACTAGCTTACATTCACACAGGGCAGAAGCATTCCTTTTTTTTCTGCAGCCATGCCAGCACGTGTTGTTTTTAGACTTTTTAATAATAGCCATCCTTACCAGAGTCAGAAGGTATCTCACTGTAGTTTTGATTTGCATTTCTCTGATGGTTAATGACACTGAGAATTTTTTGATGTGTTTGCTGTCTGCTCATATGTCTTCCTCTGAAAAGTATCTGTTCACGTCTTTTGCCCACTTTTTAATGGGGTTGTTTGTTTGTTTCCTTTCAATTTGTTTGAGTTCCTTGTAGATTCTGGATGTTAGGTCCTTGTCATATGTGTAGCTTGCAAATATGTTTTCCCATTCTTTGGGTAGTCTCTTTACTTTCTTGAGTTTCTTTTGTTGTGCAAAAACTTTTCAGTTTGTTAAGGTCCCACCTGCCAACGTTAGCTTTTGTTGCATTTGCTTTTGAGGACTTGGCCATGAATTTATTGCCTACTCTGATGTCCAGGAGGATATTCCCTAAGTTTTCTTCTAAGATTCTTATTTTGAGGTTTTACATTCAAGTCTTTGATCCATTTTTAGTTAATTTTTTGTATATGATGATTGGTAAGAGTCCAGTTTCATTCTTCTGCATGTGGCTAGCCAAAGTAAGCATTATATTTAATGGGGAAAGTTGGAATTGTTTTCTCTAAGAACAGAAATAAGATAAAGATGACAACTCTTACCACTTCAGCACTGTACTGAAAGTCCTATCCAAAGTAATTAGGTGAGAAAAAGAAACAAAAGGTATCCAAATTGGAAAGGAATACATTAAATTGTCCCCGAACATTTCACCAAAAACTATTAGAACTAATAAATTCAGTAAAAACTTGGGATACAAAATCAACATATAAAACCCAGTAGAGATTCTATACACTAATTACAAATTATTTGAAAAATAAATCAAGAAAACAATTCCAATTGCAATGATATCCCACTGTGTTTATATAACACATCTTCTTTATCCTTTCATTCCTTGATGGGCATTTAAGTTGATTCCATACCTTGGCTATTGTGAATAATGATGCTGCAGTAAACATGAAAGTACATACATCTCTTCAATGTACCGATTTCATTTCCTTTGAATATATACCCAGTAGGGGAATTGCTAGGTCATACAGCAGTCCTATTTTCAATTTTTCAAGGAACAACTATACTATTTTCCATAACAGTTATACTACTGTATGTTCCCATCAACAGTGAACGTCCATCAAGGGATAAATGGATAAAGTAAATGTGGTATAAAAACACAATGGGTGGTCAGACATGGTGGCTCACACCCATAATACCAGCACTTTGGGAGACTAAAGTGGGAGGATTACCAGTAGTTTGAGACCAGCAGAATGAGACCTCATCTCTACAAAACATACAAAAATTACCTAGGCATGGTGGTGCAAGCCTGTAGTCCCAGCTATTTGGGAGGCTGAGGCAGAAGGATTGCTTGAACTCAGGAGGTCATACTGGGATTGCACCATTACACTCCAGACTCTATTCTCCCCCACCCCCAAATGTGGCCAGGCACTGTGGCTCACGCCTATAATCCTAGCATCTTGGGAGACCAAGATGAGAGGATTGCTTGAGCCCAGGAGTTCAAGACCTGTCTGGCCAACATAGTGAGACCTTGTCTCTACAAAAAATACAAATATTAGCTGAGTATGGTGGTGTGTGCCTGTAATCTCAGTTTCTCAGAAGGCTGAGGAGGAAGGATCACCTGAGCCCAGGAGGTAGAGGTTGCAGTGAGCCACTGCACTCCAGCTTGGGCAACAGAGTGAAACTCCAGCTCAAAAAAAAAAAAAAAGAAAAAGAAAAAGAAAAAAAAGCAACAGTAACACCACTAATGGAATATTATTCAGACTTTAAAAGGAGGAAATTATGTTATTTTCAACAATAAAGATAAACAAATTATGTTAACTGAAATAAGCCAGGCACAGAAAGACAAATACCACACGATCTCATTCATATGTGGAATGAATGCAGAAAAGTTGATCTTATAGATGTGAAGAGTAGAATGGTGGATACCAGAGGTTGGTGTGGTTAGGGGCTGAAAGATTCGGGAAGATGCGGCTCACAGGATATCAAATTGCAGTTACATAGAATGAATGAGTTCATGAGTCCTATTGTATAGCATGATGAAAAATGCTAAGAGAGTAGATATTAAATGTTCTTACCACAAAAATTATAACTATGGTACATAATGCATATTTTAGTTAGTGAGATTTACCCATTTTAATGCATGTATACTTCAGAACATCATATTGTACACAAAAATGCATACAATTTTATCTAGCAATTTAAGACAAGTAAATTTGGAAAATAAAATAAAACAAGTAACTTGACTGATGTTTTATAAAAGGTCTGAACAGACAGCTCATCAAAAAAGATATATAGATAACAGATAAGCATAAGAAAACATGCTTAACAGCATATTTCATTAGGGGATTGCAAATTAAAACAACAATTAGATATCTCTATACACTTAATGAGTGGTTAATATCAAAAACACTAACAACATCAAATGCTAAGGAAAATGTGGAGATCAAGAACTTTCATCCATTGCTGGTGGGAATGCAAAATGATTCCGCCTCTTTGAAGGATAGTTTGGCAATTTCTTACAAAGATAAACACATTCTTACCATATTCTTATCGCAATCACACTCTTGGGTATTTAACCAAGTAAGTTGAAAACTTATATCTACATACAAATTTGCACAAGAATATTTATAGCAGCTTTATTCATAATTGCCAAAACCTGGAAGTAACTAACATATCCTTCAATAGGTGAATGAACAAGCAAACTGTAGTACATCTATGCACCATATGGAATATTAATTCTGCAATAAACAAGAGCTACCATGCCACAAAAGCATAAAAAGATTTTTTGAAAATCTTTTTCACATTAATTTTCACCTTAAATAAATATAGCTAAGTAACAGAAACCAGTGTGAAAAGACTACAAACATACTGTATGATTTTAACTACAAGACATTATGAAAAAGGCAAAACTATGTAGACAATTTTAAAAAATCAGTGGTTACCAGGAAGTTCTGAGGTGGTGAAGGAGCAGAGAAAATTTTTAGGGTATTGAGACTCCAGATGTATTTCAGTTTATTGTGCTTTGCTTTATTTTGCTTCATAGATATTGTACTTTTCACAAATTGAAGTTTTGTGGCAACCTTACATTTGAGCAAGTCTATTGGTGTCGCTTTTCCAAAAGCATGTGCTCACTTCACATCTCAGTCACATTTTAGTAATTCTCACACTATTTCAAACTTTTCATGATGATTATATCTGTCAAGGTGATCTGTGATCAGTGATCTTTGATGTGCATGTCCCAAAACAATTGCAATTGTTTTGGGGCGCCACAAACCGTGCACATACTTAATAAATGTTGTGTGTGTTCTGACTGCTCCACCTACCTGCTATCTCCCTACCTCTCTCTTTCTCTTCGGGCCTACTGAGACACAGCAATATTGAAATTAGTCCAATTTAGACACTACAATGGCCTCTAAGTGTCCAAGTGAAAGAAAGAGTTGCATGATTCTCATTTCACATGAAAGTTAGAAATGACTACACGTAGTGAGGAAAACATCTAGAGAACCAAGATACACCTCTTGCATCCAATAGTTAGCTGGGTTGTGAGGGCAAAAGAAAAGTTTTTGTAAAAAGTTAAAAGCACTATACCAGTGAACATGCAGCTGATAGAAAGAAAAAAAAACTGATATGGAGGAAGTTTGAGTGGTCTGGATGGATGATCAAACTAACCACAACAATCACGCAAGTCAAAGCCTATTCCAGAGCAAGGTCCTAACTCTATTTAATTCAATTGAGAGAGCTGAAGATGTTGCAGAATAAAAGATGTAAGTCAGCAGAGGTTGGTTCATTAGGTTTAAGGAAAGGTGCCATCTCTTTGCATAAAAGTGCAAGGCAAAGCAGCAAGTGCTAAGGCAGAAGCTGCAGCAAGTAATCCAGAGGATCTAGCTAAGATCATTGATGAAGGTGATTACACTAAACAACAGATTTTCAATGTTGATAAAATAGCCTTCTATTGGAAGGAGATGCCATTTAGGACTTTCATAGCTACAGGGAAATCAATGTCTGCCTTCAAAACTTAAAAAAAACAAAAACAAAAAAAACAAGCTGCTTCTCTTGTTGGGAGCCAGTATGACTGGTGACTTTTAGTTCAATTAAATGCTCATTTCCCATTTTTCCGTGCTGGAAATCCTAGGGCACTTAAGAATTGTGCTAAGTTGACTCTGCCTGTGCTCTATAAGTGGAACAACAAAACCTGGAGGACAGCACATCTATTTATAGCTTAGATTATTAAACGTTTTAAGCCCACTGTTGAGACCTTCATCTCAGAACTAAAGATTCCTTTCAAAATAGTGTTGCTCACTCACAATGCACCTGGCTACCCAAGAGCTCTGATGAAGATGTACAAGAAAATTTATGTTTTTATGCCTGATAATACAGCATCCATTCTGCAGCCCATGATCAAGAAGAAACTTTGACTTTCAAGTCTTATTATTTCAGAAATACATCTTATAAGGCTATAGCTGCTATTGATAGTGATTCCTCTAATAGAGCTGGGCAAAGTAAATTGAAAAACTTCTGGAAAGGATTTACCATTCTAGATACCATTAAGAACATTCATGATTCATGGGAGGAGATTAAAATATCAACACTAACAGGAGTTTGAAAGAAGTTGTTTTTGATCTTCAGGGATGACTTGAAGGGGCTCAAGACTTCAGTGAAAAAAATAGCTTCAGACCGGGTGGATATAAAGAAAACTAGAATTCGAAGTGAAGCCTGAAGATGTGACGGAATTGCTGCAATCTCCTGACTAACACTCGAACAGGTGAGGCTTCTTATGGATGAACAAAGTGCTTTCTTGAGATAGAATCTAACCTAAGGAAGACCCTGTGAAAATTGTTGAAATGACAATACAGGATTTGCACTATTAAATAAACTAAGTTGATAAAGCAGTCGAAGGGGTTGAGACAAATCACTCCAATTTGAAAGAAGTTCTAGGTGGGTAAAATGCTATCAGACAGCATTGTGTGCTACAAAGAAATCTTCACGAAAGGAAGAGTCGGTCGACGCAGCCAACTTCACTGTTGCCTTATTTAAAGAAACTTCCACAGCCCCCTTGGCTTTTAGGAATCACCACCTTGACCGGTCAGCAGTCATCAACATGGAGCAGGACCCTCCAGCAGCAAAAAAAAAAAAGAAAAAAGAAAAAGAAACAGTTCACGGAAGGCTCCGATGATCATTAACATGTTTTGGCCATAAATATTTTTAAATGAAGGCATATACTTTTAAAAGACATAACACTATTTCACACTGAATAGACTTCAGTGCAACGTAAACTTAATTTTTATATGCACTGGAAAACCACAAAAATTCTTGTGACGCTCTTTTTGAGATATTCACTTTATTATGGTGGTCTGGAGCTGAACCCGCAACAGGTCCAAGGTATACCTCTACTCCGACACTGCAGTGTTGGATATCAAATTTTCTGTATTTGCAAAGCCCATATAACTATACAACACAAAGAGCGAACATTAATGTAAACTATGGACATTAGTGAGTACAATTGCATATTGGTTTATCTGTTGTAACAAATGTACCACATCCATGCAAGATGTTAATAATAGGGGTAGCTGGAAGGGAGCGATGGGAGGAAGTAGGGACTCTTTGTATTTCTGTCACACTTTTCTATAAACTCAAAACTGCTCTAAAAATAAAGTCTATTGATAAAAACATCTATCTGATTTGTTTAAATTCTTATAAAATTTAAATAAATGAATAAAATAGAATTTGGATTTATTTGGCAAAATTACAAAATTAAGTGGCGTATATTGCACAGAGGGAATATAGTGTAAAATCCAATGCTAAAAGAACAGATTCATCCCTTTTTGTGCACACACACACACACACACACACACTCACACACTCACACACACATACACATACACACACACACACGGGGCGGGTGTGTGGGGAGAATCCAGATGGTCAAATTAAGGCTCAGTGAAGACAGTTAGGAAAGAAGACTCCTCAAAAGGAAGAGGACAGAGATTCTTTCAGTAACCTGTTAAGGTAAAATGAAAACTGAAAAGTCATCACATTTTGTTTGTTAGTCAACTGATGCTTATCAACTGAATCTGGACTCTTTTTATAAGTCACGTACACTAAGTCTTATAAAGTATCCTTTGTAAGCTATTTGCAGTCATTTTTAAATTTTAGTTATCCTATCTGAGTCAAACAACTAAGGAGAATAAGCGTGGTCAGCTCTAAGAGAGGAAGTGATTCTGGGGACGTGGAGTTGGAAAAACACTATTGATTGATGCAATATTGGTCAGAGGGCTCTACTCAGCAGTCATTGATGGTTAAATGTCAGCCTTGGGGGCATATTGAGTGGTGGTCCTCAAGGGGTCAGTCCTGCACCTGGTGCTGTTTAATGTTTTCATAAATGACTCCAAAGATAGGCTTTAGATTGCATTTCTTAAACTGCCTCACACTTTGGCAAAGATAATAATTCATTAGCCACAAGATATGGTGGATAGAGAGGTGTTGAAATAAAGTGATACACAGAAGGAAAATGTAAGAATATTTATTTTAGAAAATAAATTTCCTGTGTATACCACAAAGTGGCTCTGCCACAGAATCTCTGCCCCGGCCTTGCCTTCATTTATTTGACTGACCTGTTTCTAGGTGATCCTGGCAGGTTCTCGATTCACCTGGTTGGAACCATCTGAGACTTTCTTTGCTGGATTGGGCCCCTGATGAAGTGTCTGGAATGAACCGAGCCTGGGAAATATCCTCAAATGATCCTAACATGTGTATTGACAAAATTCTTGGCCTCCACATTGCTATTAGATGTGAGTAATGGGGGTGAAGGTATCTCAAGGAGACCAACTGAGAAAAATAATGTTCATATTGCTCAGAATTACTTTGATGACAAAAATAAAAATCTTAGAAATTATAATATTTAATCAATTCAACTATGAATATATACTTCTTATTTTTAAAAAAGCTAAATTGTCTACAGTTGTATTTTTGTTTTTATTGCACTATACTTAATAACATAGTAATAAGTGTCATAGAAACTCAGAAATGGAGAAAAATAATTATCATGAATTAAGATGGGCAAAAATGGCACCACTATGGAGCTGAGCTTTGGAAGAAAGGAAGTTCTTGAGTAAAACAAGAGGGGGGAATTTTCTAACAAAATATTAATAAAAATTATATTCTAAAGTAGGGTATCTCAAGCTGAGCACTGTTGACATCTGGGACCAGATAATTTTTTGTTGTTGAAAGCTGTCCTGTGCATTGAAGGATGCTTAGCAATTTAGTAATATCCCTACCACTCTACCACTATGTGTATTAGTGCTTCTACTGTTGTAGCAACCTAAAGTGCATCTAGACAATGCAAGTGGGAGTGGGGAGAAGGAGGGGGAAATCACACCCCACTGAGAACTACTGCTCTAAAGTGGAAACAGTAGACATCCAAAATCTCATATTCTGCAGGAGAAAATTAATACAGTAAGTAATTTGGTCAAAGTCAGAAAGAAAGCAAGTAAGATCCTGACTCAAGACTAGAATCCATGTCTTCTGACTCCTACCTAGACAATGCTATTTTATAACTTATTTCTGCTGCATTGGGTTCTGGAGACCTGAAGAAAGTCAAAGAGAACAGGTTTGGAATAGTTCATTTTCAACAATACCAACTCAGGGCTTATCTTTGAACCTAACTGTCATGATATCTCAGAATCCCTCAGGAAATGGGCAGTGATATGCTCTAAATCTCTCAGGATAGGAGTTGCTTACTACTTCGGGGGTAAGGACAAGATAATAAGAGGGAAAAGGAGAAGTTTGTAGAGGCAGTGAACCCCCAAAGCGGAAAGTAATTTCTAGTTCACTGCTGCAATTTCAGGAAATCCACAGTAGATCAACTGAAACTTCAGGGAGAAAAGCCCAACCACCTTGCAATAAAGGTGATAGAGAACTTTGCTTGCCACATAGCCATAAACATAACAGAGTTTCCATAAATTAATCTGACCTACATATCAAACAAAGTGGATAAACTCTGAAAGTACAGCAATAAAAAGTTGATTTTTGTCAAAATTTACAATTTTTGAACTTTGAAAGACACAATCAAGAGAGAAAAAGATGACCCACAGGACTCACATTATGTATCTGATAAAAGACTTGTATATGGAATATATATAGAACTCTTATAAAACAATAATAAAAAGGCACATAAGTCCATTTTAAAATGTTCAAAGTATTAGAATTATCATTTATCCATAGAATATGCAAACCGCCAATATGTACATGAAAAATGCTCAATATCATTAGTCATTAGGAAATGAAAATCAAAACTACAATAAAACAGAATCACACTCACTAAAATAGATACAATAAAAAAGATAGACATTAATAACAAGTGCTGACAAGGATGAAGAGAAACTAGAGGCCTCATATACTTCTGGTAAGAATGTAAGATGATGCAGTTAATTTGGAAAACATTTTGGCACTTTCTTGAAAGATTAAACGTAAACTTATCATACCATTCAACAATTTCACTCTTAAGAATCTACTCAAAATAAATAAAAACATGTCCACAAAAAACATGCACAAAAATGTTCATGGAAATATTATTTACAATAACCAAAAAAGTCCATCAATTAGCAAAAAGTTAAACAAAATGTGTCCTATTCATACAATGAAATACTATCAGCAATAAAAAAGGAAAGAAGTGCTGATAGATATTACAACATGGATGAACTCCCCAAAACATAATGCTAAGTGAAACAGACACAAAAGAACAAACATGGTATAATTCCATTTATATAAAATATCCAAAAAAGCAGAAAATAAGAGAGATTAAGTAGATTAGTGGTTGCCTGAGACTAGGAGTAGAAATGGCAAATAACTATAATTAGGTACAAGGGTTTGGGGTTTTATTTGAGTAATGGAATTATTCTAAAATCATATAGTGATGATAGTGGCACAACTCTGTAAATATACTAAAATTCATTGAATTGAGCAAGTGAAATGGATAAACTTATGGCATATCAATTATATCTTAGTAAAACTGCTCAAAAATAAAACTCCCTCAAGTTAAATGAAGCATCAAGACATAAAATGGGAGGAAAGAGAAATTTGAATCTTCGAATTTAAAAAGGGGAAAAAGTAGTATCTCAGTGTAGTTTTAATATGTATCTCCTTGATGACTAGTGAGGACGAATATTTTTTCATATATCTGTTGGCTGCTCTTATGTCTTCTTTTGAGAAATGTCTATTCATATCTCCAGCCCACTTTGTAATAGGGCTGTTTGTTTTTTTCTTTTCAGCACGTTTGAGTTCCTTCTAGATCCTTGATGTTAGGCCTTTGTCAGACATGGAGTTGGCAAATATTTTTTCCCAGTCTGTGGGCTGTCTCCCTGCTCTCTTGATGGTTTCTTTGGCTTCGCAGAGACTTGTCAGTTTAATAAGGTCCCACTTGTCTATTTTATCTCTCGTGGCCTGGGCACTTGGGGTTTTGATCAGGAATTGGTTGCCAGTTCCAACTTCCATGAGAGCGTCTCTTGCATTTTCTAAGGTTCTTACAGTAGGAGGTTTTGCATTTAGGTCTGTGATCCATTTAGAGTTAATTTTTGTGTTTGGTGATAGGTGGGGGTCTTGTTTTAATCTTCTGCAAGTGGTCAGCCAGTTTTCCCAGCACCATTTACTGAATAGGTTCTACTCTCCCCAGTAGTGGGTGGTGGAGGCTTTGTCGAAGATGAGTTGGTTGAGAAATTGAGGTTTTGCTTCTGGAATCTCAATTCTATTTCATTGGTCTATATGCCTGTTCTTGTACCCTAACTCCAGTCAGAATGGCTATCATCAATAACTCAAAAAATAACAGGCTGGAGAGGATGTGGCAAAAAGGGAACACTTCTACACTATTGGTGGGAGTGCAAACTAGTTCAGCCTCTGTTGAAATCAGTGTGGCGCTTCCTAAAATTCTAAAAATCAACTTTCCATATGACCCTGCAATCCCCCTACTGGGAATATACCCGGAAGAACTCAGGTCACTCTATAAAAAAGATACTTGCACATGTATATTTATCGCAGCATTGTTCACAATAGCAAGAACATGGAACCAACTGTTGCCCATCAAAAGAGAACTGGATTTTTAAAATGTGGTACATATACACAACGGAATACTGCACAGCCATAAAGAAGAATAAAATCATGAAGTTTGCAGCCACCTGGATGGAATTAGAGCTTATAATACTGAGTGATCTCTCACAGAAACAAAGAGCTGAGTATCACATGTTCTCACTCATAAATGGACCTTGAACAACGACTGTATTACTATAAGAAAAGGATTAAAAGTGGTGGGAAACTGTGGGGAGGGGGGTGGGGAGGTGAGATTGACAGTAGTCGATATCTGCCTGGAGAAGGAGGGGCACACCTCATCGATAAGGGTACCTGCACAGTGAATAGTTGTATACCTAGCCCTGAATTGTGCCCCATAATTTTAAATAAAAATTAAAAGAGGGGGAAAAAAGAAATAAAAAAGTTAAACACAAAAGAAAAAGAAAAAAGGGGGGAAAAGTAAAAGAAGCATCATGACATTCCCAAGTAGACCTTACCTGGTGTGGATGATTCACATGACCCAACAGATATTAAGTGGAGGTTATAATATTTAAAACAAATAACAGGGAGAGGGCTACAAGACTTTAATAAAAGTCCTTTATTATATTGAATATACTTGATAGAACCTATACTCGATATCAGCTACCTTCTAATAACTGTTCCCCCAAAGGGACAAAAATACAAAGTGTGGCTGAAGTTCAAATAGGAAAACATTGTACCATGAGGTTGAGTAAGGAAAAAAAAACATGATTTCAAAGTGGTTAGAGAAGTTCTCCAAACAAAAGTGATCACATGGCAATTTCTTTGCAAATACAGAGCATAAAAGATAAGGGGAACACGATATGCTGCTGTGGGAAAATTAAAGCAAAGTAAAGAAGGTTCACTCCTCTGTTCAAGAGCTTCCTGTGAGCCTCGATTGATGGTGGGGCGTTAAATGGCTTCCTTAATAGAGCCATCATTCTAATTTTCAATATCCCTTAGGAATTCCACCCTATCCCCTGGGCACTCTGGACCTGTTCTCCGTTCATTATATATTTTTTCCACCTCAACTAACCACCCATGTCTTCCCATGTGCAATGTCCTACCCCAGTTTTCATGTGTTGAACTTCTACTCAATATTTAAAGTCCAGTTTAAAAGCTCCCTTCTCCTATGGTGCTTTCCTCAAATCCCTTACTGGAAATAAGTGTCTGTTTCTCTTCATATATTTCTTCTGGCGTTTGTCCCATCTTTATGTTACAGCTCTCTGTCTTACCTTCCTTCAATATTATAAACTCCTTCAGTTAAGCAACTCTTACTTATCTCATATTCCTAACTAGTACGTGCCTGATAAAGACTCAGCTCTCAAAATAGTCTGAATCAAATTTCCAAAGTAGGCAGTAAAGAAGATTCCACTTAGAAATAAGCAATCAAATCTACCAACTCTACATCCCATATCAGTGTCTAGTAATAGTGCCCAAAAGGAACCAAATGAAATTACCAAATTAGAAGTGATAAGAGTTTGACTCTCTCCACACATTTATTACAATTAGCAAGAAGCAATGGTGCCTAAATAAAGTGAAAGAAGATACTTTAAAGTTGATAATAGCAAAAACCCTAAGTATTCCTTTAAAAGTTATTACAGAAATTGATTTAAATTCTAACATTATCGAGATGTTACCTATACTTTAAGTAAGTAAATCTGAGGGGCTAAGAAAGAACAGGAAACAACATAAACAAGATAAACTTTTCCATGCCAAGTGTTAATTCCATTAAGAGCATCTAGTAGTGAAGACAGGAAAGACATGCTAATGAAAAAGCTAACGAAATTTAAGAATCTGTTAATGGTTAATCAGAAAATCTTCTTCAGGGTGCAGATTTATTTACTCAATCAGTCACTCAATCAAGCAAACAACAAAAATATACTGAGTATATTATATGCCAGAAACTGGTACTAGCTGTGAGGAAACAAAAAAGGGTTCATAAAGAGGCACAGATATATTAAAATGTGAATGAAATAAAAAGTTAGCTGGGTTTTAGGTTCTCATGAGTACAGTAGAAACCCACATGAGTGCCTGGTTAATCCTACCCTAACAGATAGTAGAGAATGGTTCAGAAAAGGCGCTACAGAGGAGGGAATCCTTGGGCTGAGTCTAGAAAGTATTGAAGGATAAATAGGCCGTCCTTGGTGGGGTGTTTTAAGATAAAGATAAGGGGGAAAGGCACAAAGACACATTGGAGAACCCTCAATGTGCCTTGGGAGCTACAAACAAACCAATATGTGTGAAATCCAGGGTGCAAAGAAGGATACAGAAACAAGGTACTGGAGAGGTTTGCTAAACCAAAAAGTGAACTTTAGGCAATGTTGACTCCTTGAAGAGTTTAAGCTGGCCATATATAGGCAGTGTTGCAGTTCAAAGGAACCACGTGGATGGGAAGGAGGAGGATGAACTAGAGGGAAGCAAGACTAGAGAAAGATTAAGAGACATTTACAGTACTTTTTTTTTTTTTGAGTTGGAATCTCACTCTGTCGCCGGGCTGGAGTGCAGTGGCACACTCCCAGTCACCGCAGTCTCAACCTGCTGGGCTCTAGCAATCCTTCCGACTCAGCCTTCCAAGTAGCTGGAACTACAGGCGCACACTACCACACCTGGCCAGTTTTTTGGTTTATTGTAGAGATGAGGTCTCACCAAGTTGCCCAGGCAGGTCTCGAACCCGCGGGCTCAGGCAATCCAATCATCTCAGCCTCCCAAGGCACGGGATTACAGGCTGAGCCACCGAGCCCGGCCATTTACAGTACTTTAGAGATGATGGGAGCCTGGTATTCAGTAGTGAGAAAGAAGAGAGGTGACAGACTGAGATATATTTAGAAAGCTGATTTAACAGGACATGATGATGAACGGCACTTGGAGATGAAGAGGCAATGAGAAGTCTAGGTTTTTGGCTTAGGCAATTGGGACACATCATCCTGTATTATTAGGAAAAATGGGAGAAGTAGTTAATGGAAAGATGATGAATTCTATTTCAGACAGCCTAGGTTTGAGGAAAATGTGAGGATATGTAAGTGGCAATCTCCAACAGGCAGTTGGATTAATGTGTCTGGAGACGAGAGAGAGGTAGGGATGGACTAAGACATTTAAAAGTCAACTCCAAATATTGGTTAATTTAGTGCATCAGAATGCACCCATTCTGAAGTTCCACCAACTTCCTATGCCAATGTGTAGAGTCTAATGAGAATAGAAACTTGGAAGGAACTTTAGGAAACACCAAACTTCAGACGGTATCAAACACAAAGTATAGAAATGTCTAGTTCAAAGGAAATGCTTCTGCAAGTTCATGCCTGCTGCAATTCATGCTGCCTAATGAAATTCCCAATAATTTAGCCCTCCTAATCTATTAGAACCCTACCTGATCCTTCCACGAGTATATCAACATTTTAACAAATGCTACCATAAAAAATTCTTTTCTTGGGAGTCTTAGTTCTATAGGAACAGGTTATGAGCAATTTTATCCTTCCCTAAAGTAAGAAAACTCCTTTAGAAAATTCCTGGTTCAAGAAAGAAAAAGTGTAAACTTTACTATCCCCACCACAAAATTTAAAAGCATGCTCATGCCTTTTTTTCCTGTCACAATTTTTTAAAATACTTTACCTGGTTTAATTTAATTAATTCATTAAAAAGCATCCATTAAGAGTCTATCTTTTGCAATTAACACACTGATCTGTCTGTATGTCATACCACAGAGTTAAGCAGATAGGAAGTCCTAAAGTCATTTGATTGATAATTTAGGACTTGGAAATGGTTAAAGTATCATAAAAAAATTATCAGACCATTCCTTCTGAGCCACCATGGTTGTTGGAATACAATCAAGTATCAAAAATGCCATAATCAAATCATCAAATCAGCAGGAAGGTAGAAATGTAGGGTTTATCTGTAAGACTCGAATATAATTGATCAGGACCATAGGTTGAAAGCAAAGATGACCCAAGAGTGATGCATATATGGGGTTTGTTAACTATTCTTTCTATGTTTGGTGGGGCTTGAATTTTCCTATAAGAAAAAGTCAAAAGACAGAGAGAATCCCAAACCAAGAACACAGAAGATGAAAATCAATTTGCCAACTAAATCTGAACAATGAAAGAAAGGCAGGTGGTTGAAGGAGACAAAATATGGGGTTAAGAATATCACCTCTGAAGAAAAATTGCTGGATAAGAATCGAAGCCCACCATTTTTTTCTACCATTATATGCTCTTAGAGGGATTGCTTAACTTTTCTGGGCCTCAGTTTTCTTATCTGAAAAAGATCCATTTTATTGAAGTAAAAATTAAATGAGATCAATTTAGGACAGTAATGGGGCTCATAGAAACCCCATTAAATATTAGCTATTACTTAAGATTCTTGACAGACTAAAATAAGGTGAGGCAGAAAAGAAGATTCATAATCAGAGAAAAGAGTAACCAATGTCCAAAATGTATGTTTCATGTTCCACTTGTCCATCAATTTATCAAATAATTGATTTCATTTTTGCTTATTGTTTGAATACTTAGTGTTGATATTTTCTTCTCCCATTTGACTTTAGATTCCAGATTAATCAGATTAGACTCGACACAGCTACTTTCTCCCAGGCTCTAGACATAGAGTACATGATTTATTTAGATTTAGTGAACATCCTAATGAAAAACTCTGAGTGAGTTTAGTGTGTTGCTACTCTGGGCAAAGGCAGCTGGTGCATTTTGATAAATAGGGAAGGCTCCAATAGTTACAGTGGAGGATGCTGAGAGGTCCTCCACCAAGGTTGAGTGAGACCACACTAAATAATTGTAGTCTCTAGAGAACAGGGAACATGCCTCTGTAGTTGACTGCTTCAGCTCCAGAACCTAGCATGGTGTCAGTAGACACTTAACAAAAGTTAGTTGAATGAATGAATGAACACACTTGCTTTGAGTGCCTATGATAAGAGAGTAGACATTTCTTTATCCCAATGAATGAATGAATGAATGAATGAATGAATGAATGAACTTGCATTGAGGTCCTATAATAAGGAAGTAGGAATCTGGTCTTCTCACCACTTTTATTCTGAGTGGACTTGAAATTTTGGCAAGAATGCTTTGATTGCAAATAATGAATCCAAGAATCTAAGTCAGCTGAGTCTTCGACTTTCTTGGTTTGAATCTGAAGTCACATGGTGAAGCTGCTCAGGGACCAGCAAGGCCTGACTGACATAGGGGGGAAGAATGTGTGGAGGAGGTGTAGGTCCTCCTTCCCAGGGCACTGCAGGAGCCACACCAGAGGGACGACAGCCCACCACCTACAGTGTAACCAGAGCTGCTCAATCTTTTAGCTTCTGTTCACCACAATGTTCTTGCTTCAAACTTCTTCATCCCTACATCTGGAGGACAGTCTCTCTATTCCATTTCAAATATCTACTCTCCACAATGAACTACTTTTAAAACAACAAATTCCATTCATTTTATCTAAACCAGTAATACCATAATATGCAGTGATTTATCTTAATTTCTGACTTTTTAAAGTACTAACTTGATGGGAATTAATCCTATAATTTTATATTTTAAAGGTTTCCTCCTGAATGTCCTTTATTTATTTGAGCTTTTTTTTACTTTTCTTTTTATTGTTTTATTCAAAGTTGTTTCTTGGCCAACAATGTTTTTTGTGCAAATATTGCCCAGTTAAGTAAAAATTATCTTTTAGATTAAATTATTCAATTCAATATATTATTTACAAGTTGTCTTATTTTAATTTATACATCAACTGCACATTGTAGATATGATTCTTCCCATTTTACAGGTGAGAAGAACTGACCCCCAAAATTAAGTAATTTGTCCAAGACAACATAACTAGCAAAGTCAGGAACCAATCCACTCTCTCCTCAAAAAAAGGGCAGGTTTTTTTGTTTTTCATTTTTTAATCTAACATCACTAAAAATTAGGAATAGACTTGAAAGAAAAAAAAATCCTCCATATGCAATAACAACTCACATATACAAATACATTTAGAGAAAGAAACCAGAAGTATATCCTTTTGGTTTTATGGTTCTTTTTCAAGGTAGGAACAGAGGGCTCATGGGAAACAAAGACACAAATATTCGAAAGCTCTTCTTTCTTTCTCCCTCACTGAGCCAAGGCTGCTTAAAAAAAGGAATCCAGTACCAGAGTTTGAGGCTTCAGCAGTGACAGTTTATTTATTTTAACTCTGTGGGTTCTACATTCCTTTTTCCCTAAGAGCTCTGTGGCTCTCCTCGTTTGTAAAGGCCCCCCCTTTTTTGTTTCCCCTCATTTATGGCAGAGACAGAGAGACTGGCTGTCAGAGAAATGGGAGACCTGCCGCACCGAGTCTGCAGGCGTGAGGCAGACAGGAGAGCAGCCACCAACAGGGTTCAACACGCTGAAACGGGAAGCGTGGCCAAGGCTTTCCGGAGCCCACAGGAGCAGGGACCTACAGCCAGACATGATCTGTATGTGCTTTAAATTATGTTTCTGAAAGTCTCTAGTCAGTTGCATGACAATTTATAGAAAACCAAACATTTTGCTACTCAACCCTTTTCCCCAATTTTTAAGGTTATAACTTTTATTTTGTAAAAAAATTCATGCAATTAACAGTTTAACTGTGAACCATTGATAACCAATATACATTTATTGCATTACATCTTCATCTTAATTATTCACAGCATTAGTGATTTAGATCTAAGGATCATTTAATGCCAAAACTATACTGAAACTTTCTTAACTGCAGCCTTCACTGACTTGAAACCCAAGTGTTGGTCAATTCCTAGCTGCTTACTAGGAAATTGTATTGCCAAGGACACTTTTGTTTTTTGTTTTTTGTTTTTTTCCAGAGTACACAGATTTGGCCCTGGAAACATGCAGATAAAAAGCAGATGGATTTTTATCTATTCATTCAAAGTGGGGGGGAGGGGCCAAGTGATTTGTGCGTTTTGTGTATCTCTATTGGAAGACAATAAACTGATGGAGAGGGATTTTTAGGAAAAGAAAAGCAGACAAACTAAATCAGCTACCATCCCTTTGGATGCCAGCTGACCTTGGATAGAGATTTAGTGCTAGATTTAAAAGGCTTTGTTTACAGACAATTAAAAACCACATAAATTTAAATTGTCAAAGAAGAAATGGCTTCCAAAGCCTCTGACAGACTGATAGCCCCTCCTCAGCCCTGTACAGGAAAGGCCCAGAGGCAAATGCAAAGCCACCAACCCAAATGCCTGTGGAGTTTGCCAGAAAGCCAGACCCTGCTGCTTCTGCTGCTTGCCATTGCTACTGAAAAACAAAATCTTATGCAGCTTCCAGCACAGGTTCTTTGAGTGCTAATCAAACAGCAAGAAGGCAACAGACTACCCGGGAGAAGGTGGCGGCACAAAACTACACCACAAAGTATGGAATTGATACAACTAGGCCTTAAGGCAACCAGTATGTTTGAACCTTCTGCACACTCTCCATTTTTGTCACCAAAGGAATTAGCTGTAAACATTAAAAAGTGATACAAATACAAATAATCATAGGGTTTAGAGTCTGAAATTCTCCCAATTTTCTGATCTGTGAATTTTAACTTCTTTCCATCAGCCGGCAAGCGGACACACTCTTCAGAAAAAAGCAGCTTCATAGGAAAAACAAAAACAAAAACACCACCTTGCATGTTTGCATCAATATTTGGCTGATGTTGATGAATAAGTAATGATGTGTAGGTGTTGATAACATTTATAGACATCCCTGATTGGTCCTGACACAGGTGCTTCATGGAGGATGAAGTTTACAAGCTGAAAATGGTCAGGGGAAAGCCATGGTTTCGGGCTGTCCCTCACAGATGCGGGATTTTGCACCTGTGTTTGAAGTTGCTCTTTCATTTGGTTTCTCTGCAGAAAAGCCAGGCACAATGTTCAAACTGGGAGCACCTGTATTTGAGGCCAACTTGGACTACTCTGTGGCCCGAATGTGTTCTCTTACATTTATTACTTAAACTTAACAAGAAAACTTTTTTTTCTTGGAGTTTTGAAATTTGAGGTTAAAAAAATCGAGTCATGAATACACATAACAGTCTCACTACAGAACCAAGCATAGGCAAAGTATGGTTTGCTTACATTACTCAAGGACTTGGGTGATAAAAGACAAATGCTGTTAAAAATTGGATGAGGACTGCTTATTGATCGAAATCTTTGTTTAAATCACAAGGCAATTTTCCTGTTAGGGATGCAACATTTAGTCACCAGAGTCAACTTTAATTAAATACAATCTTATTCTGTTCTAAGTCAAAGGCAGAAATGGAACATCATCTACAGTTAAATTAAAATTTGGAAAATTTTTTCCTCTAATAAACTGACAACAATACTGATAGATTCTTCACTTTCTACGTAATTGGATTAAGGACATTAAAAATTCTCCAGTTTAAAATAATACATCTTTTGCAACCGTAACTAATCTTTCATTCCCTAAGGTTTGGTCAGTGACAACTGGAGGCAAATCAAGAAGAATTTATCACTTGGAATCATGGCCACAAATCTCATTAAAAAAAATTGCAGAGAGAACAATTAAATGGCATGTTCAAATTCTTTAGACTTGGCTTTGGTAATTCTAAAGGCTAAGAAGATGCATTATGCAAATCTATTTGTGGATTTCTTTTTTAAGTCAAATTTGTAATATATAAGTTATATTTTAAAACAGACTATTTAATTTTTATTGAACAACACAGGGGAAAATAATATACCTAGTTATCTTTGAGAAATAAAACTGTCTAACCAAAATTCTATTGATAAATTATACTGGTAATAGCATTTTGAAGAAACAGATTTATTATTTAGACTTTATAATCAAAAATAGGAAGTGCCAATCAAGTAATTATATGTTGAATAAATATTGTGTAGTTGATAATCAGAAAGAAGTGTGCAAAGATTAAAATGTTCTATTGTTAATGATTTTTTACAAGTAATAACTGACAACAAAAAATTTTCAGATTAACACTTGTTTTATTTTTATCAATTAGCTAAGCATTTGATTTGAATTCTCCACCCTCTGGCGTTAAGGAGATGCCTTTTCTTCTCTTTTCTTTTCTTTAAACAAAGGATTATTCTTCCTCAAAAGGGGTTTGTCTAGTTCTTTTATTGTTTTATGTCACACAAGGGAAAAATGCTTTTGAGGCATCACTACTGAATTTAGCAGGGACGAGAGTTTACTGCTATATAATCATTAGTCAATGCAGTAGCTGAAACCTTAAACAAAAGAAAACAAACTACAAACAGGCAAGCATCCCCTAAAGGCACATCAGAACACCAGAGAGGGGCGGCATGGATTTCAAACAAGGTTGCCCAAGCATGTGCTAAATATTGCTGCTCTTGACTTTAAACTGCACACCAAGGAATACTGTTTCACCTTCTATTTTGAAACAATACTGAGAAGCAGTGGGAAAAGAATATAAAGGGTTTAACAAATTCACTTTACTGTGACTTTGTGGTAACTTTGTGAAAATTATATTTCAAACCTAATAAAATCTCTCAATATAAAGAGTGCTATCATAAAGCTATTAGAAAGGTTTGCTTAAATTGCAAGCATCTTTTTATCTTGAGCCATGCTTTGTTACATCATACCAACTACCACCAGATACAGTTACAGGTCTATAATGTAGCTCTGCCTTGTTAGAAATTTTGGGAAAGCATTTCAGCAAGGGTTTTGCTTTCAAACACACTCATAATTTTTGTATGGAGTATGAACTAAAACTTGTCTTAAGTTCCTAAAGAGGAAACACTGCTTTGGGAAAGCAAACACACACAAGAAAGTATGAAGAAGAGAGAGTACAAAGGAAGTAATGATGCCAATTTGAAAAGCAAGGAAAATGCTCCTGGAATACATTTCACAGATAGAAATCCACGTGTTGGGGGGAAAATAGTGCAAACTAGAATAAAAGTGATTTTTATGATAAATTTTTTTAATCTAAAATATGTCTTTAAATTATTGATTCAAATTTCTGTTTTTTGTGTGTATGTGTATTTTCTGTTTAATTACTACAGTCATTTTGGTAGTGTTGTTGTTATTCAAACTTGCTAATTAAAACAGAGGTAGAGTTAATCTCATAAAATAAAAACCAAGCTATATTGGTTGCTAGTCAGCTTTTAACAAGCTATTCCAGGACAGGGTATGTTAATCAATGGTAATGTGTGTTTTTGCTATACATTCCCATGTCTTACGCACACTTCCTCACTCTGTTTCTCTCCCCTAAATAATTCTTACTTTAAACAAAGTTTTTAAAGTAACTATAGGGCGATTAGATATCATGT
Source organism: Carlito syrichta (assembly GCF_000164805.1). NCBI lineage: Eukaryota > Metazoa > Chordata > Mammalia > Primates > Tarsiidae > Carlito > Carlito syrichta. The sequence continues at coordinate 262,626 of NW_007260633.1, forward strand.
AGCTAATGGAACAATATATAACATTTTGCATTGCCTTGTTTTTCTTGGTTTTGATGCTATTCAACAAGAATTGAATGCAGAGAATAGAAGAAATTTAATACCATTAACTACACTCCCAAAACAAGCTATCCAAAATTCTTGACATGATAAAATTATATTACTGATTATAATCTTGACTGTTGTGAAAACTCATGGATTGGGATTTTATAGTAACATGTCTTGTCTGGGTTTGAGATTTTCTTCCTATTTTAATTGTTATGAAAATACATTGTATATCCTAGAACGTCACAACAAACTCTTGTTTCATTCACGTCATTTGGTTTAAAAAAATTAGGTGAAGCTGTATGACTATGCGGTAGAGTTAACAAATTGAGATATGAAAAGATAGTTGTAAGTGCCTTCCTTAATTTATGCTTTTTCCCCCAAATTAGAATTAATTCATAAGTTTATGAAGGCACTGCCTATTTCAGGTTTTATCAACACTGTGCTGCCCCACTGAAGAGGAGGGGCTCAAATTCTCATCTCATTCCCAAAACAAACCTCCTTTTTTTCCTGACACCCACCCCTTGCCTGGCTCAATGAAAGTTTATTCAGTGGAAGAATGAATGATTGAGTGAATGTCCTGCCCAAGAAGAGATGGAAATCAAGAAACATAGATCAAATAATTGAAACTTGAGAAACCTCAGAAGATTTGGGGAAGGGGAATAAAAAAGTCTATAGCACATAGTTTCCTGAAATAAACAATAAATAATAAGTAGAGATTTTCACATTTTAAAAAGAATTTTTTAATAAAATTCTCTGGCAAAATTTATTTTGAGTAGAGTTCTACAGTATTTAACAAGTATAGATATTAGTTGAAATAGCAATTGATCAAAATGAAAATAATGACCAAAGTCATTGCTTCCCAAATGTTTTCCTTGGAAATCTATGTGTTGACACTGTCTAGACATGCACAAAAGATTGATAAATGATCAAATGTTAGCTACTTACCTGCTGCAGATAAATATTTCAATTACCCCTCTGTTCCAAATTACCCTTCAACCTACAGCAGGAATTTTTGCCTTTTGTCAATGACTTGGATTGACAAAATTCTATTTTATCTGTGTACACATATTTATATCATGATGATAAAAAAAATTTCATGTTCATATGTAAGAGTTTTAATCTTGATTATTTTCTTCTATTTAGGCAAAAATTAATCTGAATCACCAAATTCAAATGGGAACTTTTACAGATAAAATTAGAAATCAACTTTTTGGTCAAAAGCATTTTTCTTGGATATGCCAAATGTCTTAGTTTTCAAAGTGTCCTTAAAAGACCATAAAACTACTATTATAATGCTTTGCAAATCTGGCTCTTTTTTTTTTTTTATATATAAGTTAATGATGTGGGATGAGAGATATTTCATCTTTTATACAGTTATTTGACAGTGATGAATTTAATTCATTCTATCACATTGAATGATACATTTATATTCAGTATGTAGTTTAAAATTTCATAAATGATTAAAGTCCCTGTCGTTTTAATTATACTATGCAGAGAGCAGCCAGAACTTATTTGCAAAGAATAATGTACAAGTCAATAAATTTGGTGAGTACTCCTGACAACATATAAATAATGACTTTAGAAGTATAACTACCTGTGGTTGAAAACTAAATAACAAGGGTCCGTGTTAGGGTTTTTATGAACTTGCTGATCTGGCTTGTTTTAGAAGCTCTTTGAGGTTATCATTTGCTTTATTAAATTGAAAACAACAATGCAATGACGTTATATTATTAGTAAATCAATTTCAACTAGAGTCCAATTTGAAATAAATCAGTTCTGGTCCTGTTCCTACCCCTGGACCTCGGTCACTAAAAAGGAGTTTAGACACCCTGAGCTCCCCTGGGATCTTTTAAACCAGAAATTGTCAACAAAAGAGTCAGATCGTCTCATCTACATGGATGGCCCAACTTTCAGGACCACATTGCCCTGCATCCCAGCTACTCACCCCAGATTGTACACTTCCATTTACAGCTGGAGTCATTTCCACAAAAGAAACCACCCACATCAATCCATTTATTTATTCATTTAGCAAATACTGAGTATCAACTATGTACCAGGTACCATTACATGCTTTGAAGTTACTGTAATGAAAATTATTGGCAAGGTCTGGCCAGAACCAGATTAGCCTCTTAGGAGGGAAAAACGGAAAGAAATCAGATTCCATAGCATTATTAAGTATAACAGAGTCCCACTTGGAACTTAAATTCCATTTATTTTGGTACATTCCTCCCTACCTCAGATTTTAATTTTAGCTAGAGAAATTTAATTTATACTGACAAAACAGACACCCCTTTCTGTCATAATCTCATTCTGTTGCCCAGAGTGGAGTGCAGTGGCATGCTCACGGCCACCACAGCCTCGACCTGCTGGACTCAGGCAATCCTTCCACCTCAGCCTTCCAAGTAGCCGGAACTATAAGCACGCACTACCAGGCCTGGTTTATTATTATTTTTAAAAATTTATTGTAGAGACAAGGTCTCACCAAGCTGCCCAGGCTGATCTTGAACCCCTGAACTCAGGCAATCCTCTCACCTTGGCATCCCAAAGTGCTGGGATTACAGACTTGAGCCACCGTGCCCAGTCACCCCTTTCTTGAATCCTTCTCTATGTTCAGAAACAATTAAGATAATCTAATTGCTTTATGCCACTTGGTGATTATAATGGGGCAAAAGGACGTCAGTCTTCTCAAGGGTATCTGGAACTGCCTCCACAGAAGGTTTGGAGAAGCAGCCATTGGTGTTGCTCCCACAATCTTAGTAGATAATATTAGTACGGTGAAAGTTGATCTTGGCCCAGAGATCTAGTAGCTCCATCTTCTTGTTAAGATTATCAGCCTGGTATCATCTTACGAATAGAACAGAAGTGAGGTGTAAACTTGTACCTCACATAAATCATGTCAGGACAAACACAGTCATCCTTCAAGGTCAGTGCTGCATTCCATGAGAACAGACAACAGAAAGAAGCTAAAATGATAATACCATTTCACCTTTGTTTAGTTTCAAACATCTGTGGCTGAGAGCTATAATTCCATACCAGGCAATGCCTTTCAAGATCGCTGTCACTCAATTTGCAGGATGCTTTATCTGTATTGAAACTGCAAGTTTACATCTACAGTTTTAGTGCATCCAGTCCTTTGGACATGTTTTCTAAGATGAAAAGAAAAAAGGGAGGAAGAAAAGGGGGAGAAAGAAATGGTGGGGGGAGGGGGGGAGGAAGGGAGTGAGGGAGGAAGGGAAAAGGAAAGGGAAGGAATTTACAAATATGGACTCCAAGCCTCCAACATGTGAATTTTCCACTCCCAGAGGAACTGTTAATATCTCAAAGGCCACCGAAACATATACCCGTTTTGATCCAATTTGCGTTTCTTCGCTTCTCACCTCTTCTCCTGTCCTTCAATTTCTCACTCCAAACCTTCCACCTTCAACACCAAAACTGAAATACAGACAAAACCTTGGGGTCTGCCATAGAACTCAAATGCAAAAATTACTCTTAGCTCATTACCAAAACAGATGTGTTAAGCACAACCTTTAAGCTGAATATCTGGTAGAAGAAATGGCAGACCTTTAACTAGGTTGCTTCTGCAGAGTGATAGCCTAATGAACTGCCACCTAGAATCTCTTAGGGTTAATAAGCCACCTGTCTTGAAAGTGGCAGTCATATTGGTCTTTGAAGCCTATCCTAATACTTAAACTCTTGATGAAGTTCTTACTGTGCCAAAGGAACTTACTAACAAAGCCACTGAGTCAATTTAACCTAGGGAAACTGGACCCGGTAGACTAGGCTATCAGAGTTTTGTGTTGAGATAATTACTGCACTAAAGAGAGCATATGGGCTGTCAGAGCTGGCACATGGCCTGCACCAGCTGTTACCTGGGCGCTCTGGAAAACCTACTGAACAGCATTTTGGACACAGCACAGCTCTGTGTAAGTTTTCCAAGCCTTCTACTGGGAGTTCTTCATAATAAATTTATTTCCTGTATAAGGGAGAATTGCACCCAGTAACGTAACTGGAACAAGCACGCTAAATTTTTCTGGCAGTTAGAGTATCACTGGCTAAAAGGGAAAAACAATCTGGGGCACAAACAGGCACAAAGCCTACAAAGCCAGGGGTAATCGAAACACTTAACTAGAATAGGTCCCCCTGTCTTAAAAAATTAAAAAAGATAAATTTAACACATTGAGAGTTTCCTTGAAAACAACCGTATGTAAGATCAGACACTTAAAAATATCTATCACCATGCACAGCACACACTAAATAATAGTTGTTATTTTTATTATTATTATATGTTGAATCTTACCTAGTAGGCATATGTAGGGTTTTTGTACTGCCACAAAATAGACCATCCCTCTAGCATGGCTGCTACAACTGCTTTACCTCAGGAAAATGGTTTTCCAAGAATGAATATCAAAGTGTCAGTCAATGAATGCCCCCATAATAACTACAACTTTCATTTATATGCAGTCCATTTTCTTTTAAATGACTCAGCTTCAAAACTTGACAGCTATAGCATCGATGACTTACTGAAATTCAGTCACTTCTGAAAATACCTTACAGCCACATACCACATGTAATGAAAGATCTGAAAATAAACTCACCCTAAAAGAAAACAAGGGAGGGGAAAGATAAGGTGTTTCATGCTAGAGTTCACATAGAAAGAAGAATTTTAATAAACATAACAAAAAAGTCATTAATAGTTATCCGGTAATAATGTTATCACATTGCATCTTCAATTAAACTTTCCTATTCATAAATGACTTTTCTCTCTGTAAGAATGTTAGGAAGAGTAACTTTGGGAAACAGCAAATTCTCATTACTGAAAAGACACTAAAGCATTGATTGAACATTAATATCCAAGCTGACAGTAAGCCTGATTTTTATTTTAAAATTCAAACTCTGTAATCTCTTTGAAAACAGAAATAGAATGATTCATGTCACAGCTTTTCTCCACCTGGTTGAAAAAGGAAAGTCAGTTTTACTTCAAGGAAATAAGTTAAAGTCAAGTTTACTTACAAAATATCTCATTCAAAGTTTTCTTTTCCTACACTTAGTCTCCATTAAGTGAATTTACTTTGAGAAAATGCACAGCAGTATAGACAAGCTATGGAAGCATCACATGCAGCCTCTTTGGTCCTATTTGCAGAGGGAGAGCTGTTTTGGGTTCCCAGACAAAGAAAGTCATGTTTCAGTGAAATGAGTGCACGTCCAACTCAGAAAAATTCCATCATTAGATTTAAATTTTTAAAACGTATGCTTTAAAAACATTCAGGACATTTAGAAAATCTACCGCATTACATCACAGTAAGTGCATCACTGCATTATATTTTGCAAGCTTTAGCAAATAAAAAAATTCCCCAGAAGAATCTTAATTCTTATCTATGGAAAACATTAAACTGCTAAGCGCTAACAACTGGAATTAGTCCTTAAATCTCTAATGAGAATAATAAAACATGAGTGCAGTTTGTGCTGTAACTTGATAAGGCCTGAATTTACTTGCTGTTAGGAAAAGTCACTGATCCAGCAGTATGGCTTTTTACTCCCTGAGGTACAGGAAACAATATCTGTCCTCTAGGAACCTTCTCTGCGGTAAGCACTTCTTATCTGTGCTATCAGAGGATGGAGATAGCAGGCTAATATCTAGTAACAGCAGCTTTATGAGATGATCCATTACTGATTTAAATCAATCTCAAGCAGGTAGTTCTCCTTAACCCATTCGGAGCAGACTTAAGCCCACCACAGAGCACCCTCTACCTCTCTGTGCATATAGCCAGTTCTGAAACTTCTGTGCAAGAAACTAACTGCAAAACACCACTTCTCATCCCCTATGCTAAACATCTTTTTAAAATCTTGCTGCTAAAAGATTCTAGAATTGAGGCTACAGACAAACAATTGAAATCCAGTTTTAGTAACAATTATCAATTCCATGTTCCCTCAGAAGATGTATATAGCAAGGTTTTAATGAGTCTATTAGCAATTTGCAAAGACCCAACAACTTGCTGTGAGGAATGTGAAGATGAAACAACTTCCTCTTTCTACACTTGGGGAATTTTGTTAAAGACATATTTGCTGGGAAGCAAGTCCCACTGTTTATAGGCACAGATCAGCATAAATGCAAATGGAGGAATGTTTGAGAGCAAATTAAGCCCTGCATTTCAGGAATTAAGTTAGCAGGAACATGGGATGTTAAAACACCAGCAATGTACAGGCAGACAATATCAGACTTTCATATGTTCTAAATGAACAGTGTTCTTACATATCTCAATACTTGAATAGATGAATACTAAAGACAGATTTCAGAGTTATTCAGTCAAATGAATATACACACACAGATGTAAACTTATCGATTTTAGTGTGTGAAGAGGCCTTAAATATTACCCACATTATCCTAATTTTACAGAGAGAAAACAGGCATTGAGAGGTTCAATAACTTATCCAGGGTCACAGGTAGCTATTGACAGAAATGAAATCTAACGCTGCTAATGCTTTTTCTAGTATACCTTGCTTCTTTAAAGCATAAGTCTTTGTGAATATATATAACTTCACATACACATGAAGTTTTAGCACTTTCTGGATTTCAGAACTAACTCAAACTATGAACAAAAATTGTATTCATGTATTAAATATTTAAGATTACTTATATTGACTTTTGGTTGAAGTTTTATTTCCATATCAATTAGATTTTAACACATTCACCCTTTTACTCCGTATCAGGAGTATAAAGCGTCAAAGTCAGATAAATGCAGAGAGAAAAAAATCTGATACCAGCCACGCACGATTTTGAAAGCTATCCCCGTTGTTTTTGGTTTTGTTGTTGTTTTCACATAATATTACCTTCAGACTTTTCCACTATTATACAATTGTTAATTTTCAAACTCTGTGAATTCACTTAAGTGCGTGATGACACGTGGAATTGTCATTTCACTTTGTTGGAACTGAAATTAATGACAATAGACAAATCACAATGCTTCCGATAGTTACTTTGTAAAATGAGAGCATGCTTTTTGATTTTCTGAGATCAGCGTTTAAACACTTTTCACTAATGGTACTTTTTTAAAGTTTGTTAATGGCCGTATTAATTTGTTGCATTTAGTCCACTTTGGCACTAATCATTGAATAATTAATTTTTTTTTGTATTGTGTTGTTTGGAAATGTATTGATACTGAGACAACAAATTAACAGGAAAAGTACTCTTTACAGACTTTTCTGCTAGAGTTGCACTTCCTTCTCCTTCACCTCGGCCTCTGCTATTTGCGTGTCTTTGAGCTTCCAAACTGTTTCGCCTGATCATGTCCAATCGCTGAAGGCAAAGTGACCACCTAGAGAACCACCATAACGGGCTTCCCCTTGAGAGAGCCACATGGGACTGCTGCTCATTCCTTTCATGTAGAAATGGCATGAAGGATATTTTCTGATTCATTTTTCCCTTTTTGATAAGATATGAAAGAAATATCAAAAGAAATTTCAGAAATATTTCCATTTTCTCAGAATGAGATGAAGTACAAGAAGCTTCTACTTAAGAAACATGGTTTCTTTTTTCTGACATCCACAAAGTAAAAAAATTATTTTTACTGCTTTTCTTCTTTGATACCTGAAAATAAGATTTGGTGTCTTCTTGCATTTTTAGCACTTTCAAATTAAATTGCCTTTCTTGGTTAATTTTGTTAACATAAAAACTAAACAGAACAACGCCTAACAATTGTAATTTCGGCAAGCTCCAATAGTCATTTTCTTATTTAATTAATAGAATTCAAAAAACACAGCAGGGAATATACAAGGATAAACATCTCTAATGTGTCCCTAAATTTGAAAACACTGTATTCATAAACCATATAATATTCTAGCAATATATTTCAATGTCTTGGATATTTAGTCAATATGAAACAAATAGGTATTTTTATGTAACATATATAGTTATCTAAATATTGTGTCCATGGGCTATAGGTTTGTAGAAAAACTCAAACTACCTCCTCCCTTTGTGTTATTTAACTACATTTTTAAACAAATCTTCAAATATCAAGGTTGTTCCTAAGATATGAAAGATAGACATTTTCATGTATTATGAGCCATAATCATATCACTTTCTCACTTATTACTCCAACATGCTCTAGGCTTTCAATGACTTTATGCCTTCAGATTACTGGATGTTGTAGAAATCTTATCAAATAATCACTTTAAAGAAAACCAGGATCAATAGATTAAGTATCATATATACTGTATTTATTCAGTGGCCTAGAGCTATAGTTCTTCTGTTCTCTCTTATCTTTGTAATACTAAATTTGTTTATTGAAGAATATGAGCCCCATATCAATATATTTAAAACAAAATAACATCCCACCGTGTGATCTTTGTAACCACACTGTATGTGACTGTAAAATCATACTGACAGCATTTTACCTGTTTTGCCAATAACCTTGTTTATAAATGACCTATTACCAGATTCAGGAAGTTTGCTGTCAGACTACCCTTAGCCAATTTTACAAAAAAAAAAAAATCTGTTCCTCTCAGGTGCCATTAGGACAATTCCAAGACACTTTTTAAACAGACACCAATTCAATATCCCTCCGCATTGGACATTATAATACCAAAAATTAAGAATGCCTTTTAAAAAGAAAGGAATACTTGAAGCATTTTTAAATAAGCCCAAATCTTGTATTTCAACACAGTTTTTCTTCTCAGTTCAGTTATAATACCAAGGATGAAAGAGTAGCAATTTCAGAGCTATCAGAATATCTGTACAAGTATAAATTTAAAATGGGTTACTTTTTGCTTATTATTTATACTACTATGGAAATATGATTTGAATAAAAATGTATTTCCCTCTTAGTTCTGAATCATCCCCCCACCTTAAACAAGTATTATTTATATGTTCACACAGAAAGGAAGATAAGTAATAATACAGTGAAGGCGCCAAGTAAAATCTAGCCCAGTACAGACAGCGTAATAATGATGTCATTAAGTCTCCTGGCTGAATGGGATTCAGACAGAACTGCTGTATAACTGCAGACATAAATCTGAAAGAACTTTTTGGCTACATTCTCAGACTTACCTTGAGAGATATTTAGGAGCTCCAGCAAAATGAGTTGAGAGAAATGCACTCAGAAGAAGAAGGTATGCAGACTGCAGACAGAGATGTAGGCCCTAGAAGGTGCATCCTTCTGAGATACAGGAGGAAACTGTTTGTTAAATGGATAAAGACAGAGAAACAATCTGAAGAAGAAGAAAACAGAAAACAAATAAACCTTCATTCTAGCACAAATAAATGAGAGAAAGGCAATTGTGGGGCTGCTCAAAGCCTTTTTGCCTAGCTGAATGAAAGCAATCCCTAAGACTGAATGGGTAATGAGATCCTGGCTCCTGAGATTTTAGCTTTCTTAATCATGTTCATAATTAATTCAAGAACATTGATAATTTCATTACATTCTTTTTGTCTTATCAATAAATGATGTGCCTGCACTTTTGGTCCTGTGTACAGGGAGAGAAGAGATGCTTTGGGTAATATTGCACTAGGAATAGTGGATATATATGATCCAAAAAGGTGAAGTGGTAATTATTATCCTTGACCAGCCTTCTATTATCAGAACACGATGACAAGCAGCTACAAATAATTAATAAGCTTTTTATGCAGAAATGCAAAGCCTTTGAAGAAAAATATGCTGCAAGTAGAATTTCTTACCGAAGATTATGTACATAGCACAACACGCTTCTACAGGGACAATTTGAAATGGAGCACACTAAAATGCTTGCATCACAAATACATGAAGAAAATCAATAACGTGTTTTTAAAATACCATTTTAAGAAACTTTTCTTTGTCCTAATGTTTTATATATTTTTTAAACAATCTGTGTCCTTCTGATTGTCTTCCTAAAGTCCTTACTAAGATCAACTTAGATGTTACACTGAACTCCCCACTCGATAAAACCTCCTTTTTAAAAACAAGATGGAAAGCTCCGTCATTATCTGTCAGTCATCATCAAAGAGGCCCTTTTCCTTTATAGTTTTCAGTTCACACCCATGTAAATTTTCACAAAGCTATCACTCATTAGTTTCACTACACATTTTCAAGGATTTGGAGAGAATGTTTAATATCATTTAACAGCATGAAACAGAGAGGCCGTCTAGTCTCTCAAATTGTTTAGATAACAAACATCAAATTAAAAATTGGTCAGTTAGAAAGAGCTGCAAATATGAGAATTTTCCTAATTGGTAACAAGAATAAATAACAATTCGGTTTTAAGTACAGTGTGTAGCAAATAATCCAACCTCAAGTGTGCAAGGGTGACACACAAGCTAACCTTTTTTTTTAAGTAGACCAGTATTGTGTACTTAACATTTCAGCAGTAGAAATCAACCATAAAAGTGTTTCAGAACTAATTGTGCTATTAAAAATAAAACCAATTCATATGATGCTAAAAAGTATTCATGTTGGCACTTTGATCTGATTACTAAACAAAATAGTCTTTGAGAAGACACTGCAGAATCACTTAGTAAAGCAAGCTGTTGCCTGTGACATTGATATATGGGACAAAGATGATGTATATACTGGGTGGATTTATCAGTAAATTAACTGGCTCTATTTACTTCCCCAAGGAAAAAGACCTGTCCCTGAAAGAGAATTCTTTGTTAGAACCACCGGTAGGGGATTGATATTGGCAAAACATTCAATTTGGATATAGTCCTGCAGAAGACTCATAAAACAATAATTTAATGAGTAAATGGACAAAGGTTTAGCACATTGACAGCATACAGTTGCCTAGAGAACATTAAGTTTCTTTATTAATTTCATCAAATTATTTCTCTGTAAATTAATTACATAGGTTGTAGCCACCAGCATCTAATTTCTCAACTAAAGAAAAAAATGTGAGTTCTAAGTCCCCAAAAAATAACTTTTCTATAGCATGCAAAATAACAACACCACACAGACCAATTACTACTTAAAAGACTAACAGTTAAAGTTTATCTATAGATGTCAATTTTCTCAAGTTCCACACATTTTTATACATTTCAAGTCTACTTTTTAAAGCTCCAGATAGGCAGTAGATATTGCAAATCAAATATGCTGATCAATATTCCAAGTTAATGCAAATCCAACTGAATTTCAGGGACAGAAAATGGACTTGGAAGTGCTTTCTGTACAGTTTCACAAGGGCAGTAAAATTATAAAAAAAAACCCAAATATATGTAATGGAAAGTAGCTTGTGCTAAAGTGTTTCAAATTCTGTAGCTGGCTTGTTTGTCCCATCAACCTGAATCTCTCCCCTGCTGAGCTCCAAACCCTTATGTACAGTTCCTGGGCATCCCCACATGGGTGTCTCCTCATTTTTTTGACTTAGAGTATTCACCATATTTCTCTTCTCCAAAATGATGTACTTGCTGTCTCAGCTCTGGGAATGGTCCCACTGTTTACCTGGTTACCCAAGAGAAGCATTAAGGAATTGTTCTTGATCGATCTCTCTCTCCCTCGCTCTCTCTCTCTCTCTCTCTCTCTCTCTCTCTCTCTCTCTCTCTTCTTTCGTTGGAGTCTCATTCTGGACCCCTACTCAGATTGAATTACTTTCTGTTCCCCAGACTGTTCTCATCCAGGCTGGAGTGCAGTGACATGCTCATGGCTGCTATAGCCTCAACCTGCTGGACTCAGTCGATCCTTCTGCAGCAGCCTTCCAAGTAGCTGGAACTACAGGTGCACACTACCATGCCCAACAAATTTTTTGATTTGTTGTACAGACGAGGTCTCACCAAGTTGCCCAGGCAGGTCTCGAATCCCTGGACTCAGGCAATCCTCATGTCTCGGCCTCCCAAAGTGCTGGGATTACAGGCATGAGCCACCGTGCCCGGCCTGACATCTCTCTTAAATTCTGTTCCCATATCCAATTAGCTACCAAGTTGTGCCGCGCACAGTGGCTCATGCCTGACACCTGTAATCCCAGTGCTTTGGGAGGTCAAGGAAAGACCTCTGTAACCTATGTAATTAATTTACAGAGAAATAATTTGATGAAATTAATAAAGAAACTTAATGTTCTCTAGGCAACTGTATGCTGTCAATGTGCTAAATCTTTGTCCATTTACTCATTAAATTATTGTTTTATGAATCTTCTGCAGGAAGTGCATGAGTTGGAGACCAGCCTAGGCAATATAGTGAGACCTTGTCTCTACAAAAAAAATAATTAGCCAGATGTTGTGGCACGTACTTATTGTTGCAGCTTCTCAAGAGGCCCAGGCAGAAGGATCCTCTGAGCCCAGGAAGAGGAGGCTGTGGTGAGCCACGACTGCTACTGCACTCCAGCCTGGATGACAGAGTGAGATTCTAACTCAAAAAAAAAAAACAAAAAAACAAGTTGTAACTCTTTGATCTCCCAAATGTCTCTGCAACCTGTCCACTTCTCTCTGTTCCAAATTCAACACCCCCATTCAAGCCATCAGTCTCCGTTGCCTGAGTTGTTTTCTTCTTAGATGTCCCCTGTCTCTAGGTTCACCCCCTCATTTCATTCCTCTACTTCAGCCTCCAGTGACCCCCATGACCCACCTGTAAGATTGCTTACAAGGTCTTTCCATCTGCCTCCTGTTTTATCTCTCTTAGCCCGCCTTTTAATCATACTGTTCCCCTACTCAGATTGAATTACTTTCTGTTCCCCAGACTGTTTTCACTCAGCATTTGTTATATGCAGCATTCTTACTATTTTAGCGATCAATGGCCAATTATGTTCTCTGTTGGGTTTTATGACACTTTTGAAGATTTCTCAGTTGCTCTTGGCAACTCCTTCAACTTCCTGTTGAAACAGAGTCTTTTATCAGTAGAACTGGTAGTTGTACTTCAGTTAATTCTTGCTGCAGTCTATCAGTGGGGCTTTGTGCCTCTCCATCTCCCTGGCAGTCATAGCAACTGCGGGTCTTGGTGTTATTGCCTGTAGACTCTGCTGTGTGCTTCCTCACTGAACCAAAGTGTGAAGTGTAAGCATCAAATCTCATCTCTGTTTAAACTTGATCAACTCTAATTTATTATAAAAGTAGGGTACGACTCCCTTCATCCCATTAGAGTGATTTTCTTGGTCTTTGCTACCATTATTTTAGAAGACTCAAATACATTTTTCACTTTCTTCTGTTTAACATCAGTGTTTGCATAGAAAGGTGAAAGTTGCTGGTACCAAGAAAACTAAATAAAGTGGCTTGAATACATAGCATATAAATATGTCTAATTTTTGTGTAATTTGGTTGCATTTTTCACATTCTTTCTCTTACTTCCTGAACATTTTTTAATGTTTAAAATAGAAAAAATGTATATGCCTTGATTCTTATATATTAGAAAGTTGGTATCATCTCAATATTGTGGCAATCAGAAGGAACATAATACAAAGTATAGGAGAGTATATGAAACATAGTGGTTTCTCAATAAATCTTGTTGCAATAATAAATAAAAGCAAATTGATCCTAAAAAATTCAATTTCTAGGACACTACTCTACATTTGCACCTAACTACCTTGCAAGAAAAATTTAAATTTGGTCAATTTATTGTTGACTAAGTCACGGAAATGTGTGATATTGTTTGCAAAGGTTTTCATCATTAGAATGTTTTTTTGGTTATAGTATTCTTAAAATTCCCTTTTTAGTAAGAATCTACTTCCCAGTGTTACCAAATAGGCACAATCTAACTGCAAAATACACCATGTCTTACCAGAATAAAAAGAGAAGGGAGAAGGGCAAACGCATAGAGATTTACAAGGAGTATATCTAGAAGTTTTTCTAAGTTGTTCCAAGAAAGTTGTTCTAGAGCTATAGAGGGGTAAAGTGACCAGAGTCCTAGAGAGAATAGCCTGAGTATGTCGAGAGCTGGAACCACATGGTCTATACAGGAACAGCTGGTCAGCTCTGGAGCAGTAGAGGGGTAAAGTGACAGAGTTCTAGAGAGACTAACCCAGGGGATGCTAAGAGCTGGAGCCACATGGTCTACATGGGAAGAGTTGGTCTGTTCCTTGCCAGAAACAGGCCAGAGAATTTCACTCATGTATCTTAGTCTGTTTCTTGATATTAAAGTTATTTAAAATCTTATTTTAAGAGGGCATCAGCACTTAGAGACTATTTTAGAGTATGATAATACTTGTGTTATCAATTAGAAAGAGAAAAGTATTTGGATTTTTGCCTTTTTCCCCTCTCCTTTTCTTTTCTTTTCCTTCCTTCTTTCTTTCTTTCTTTCTTTCTTTCTTTCTTTCTTTCTTTCTTTCTTTCTTTCTTTCTTTCTTTCTTTTTTTTTTGAGTTGGAGTTGTGAGTCGCACTCTGTTGCCCAGGTAGAGGGGCATGCTCACGGCCACCGCAGCCTCAAATTGCTGGGCTCAGGCAATCGATCCTTCCACCTCAGCCTTCCAAGTAGCTGGAACTACAGGTCCATGCTACCATGCCCAGCTAATTTTTTGATTTATTGTAGAGGTGAGGTCTCACCAATTTGCTCAGGCTGATCTCGAACCCATGGGTAAAGGCAATCCTCTCATCTCGGCCTCCCAAAGTGCTGGGATTACAGGTATGAGCCACTGTACCTGGCCACCTTCTCTCTCCTTTCCTATCTCAGAAAGTTCCTTCTGTTTTACATCTGAGTTTGAGAGTTCTCTTCTTTCTCTAGATGAAGATTCAGAGGCCTAAATTAGAGCTAAAACAAAGTTTTCTGAATAACAAAAGAGATGGTGTCTCCATATTAGTTTTTCTTATATAAGCGATAATATCAAAACTTAAAACTTTGGCATCTTTTAGAATTTGAAAAGATCAGAAACTAAACAGAAAAAAAAAATCTCATTTAACCCACATAGTTAACAAACACTCTACAAAAGTGAATTTTTTCAGAAGCATATTAAAATACTTTACTTCAATTTTTTTCCCTCTTTTTTTTCTAGACATTTTTAGAAGCTGTTTCTTTTTAGAAGCATGGTTCTAAACACTCTCCTTAATCTAAAACAATATATATTAAATATTTGGTCTTTTGATGATGTGGAGTCAGATTTGTGATTGTCAAATCATGGCCTCAGAGATGATGAAGGTTTATCAGCTCCATATTGTAGATAAACTGAGGCTGAGGGAAGTTGAGTTGCCCTGGGTCACAATTCTTGTAAGTGGCAAAAGTCTTCCTCGCTTTATAGTGGTCTCTAATACAATGCAGGCAATCTAAGTGGCAAAATCCGATTGAATTAACCAACTATGAATGACCTGACTTAACCTTTGACCTATATTGTCTGTGTGGGCTTCCCTTTCCATGTGGTCTGTGTCCTTTAGAAATGAGAGATCATACAATTCCAGTAACAGTAAATTTTTTTCCCAGAAATGACAGAATTCCAGTAGGCAAGGGCAAAGAAAGAGATGCAACCCACCTTGCCTGGAGTGTAGAAAGGGAGGTATTGTCTGTGTTACCTCTGGGGAGAGCAAGGGCAAGTTTAAAACAGGACCTTGCAGTGGAGCTGGGGTTCCACTAAGGCAGAGGAGAGCACAGCTCTAGGGTAACTAGGAAGGCTCACACCTCAGTCTTTATCAAACGTGGAGGTTTATTTCAGGAGGAGATACAGTTAGGGAGTGTAAAGTTTGCTCCACAGGAGACATGTGACAATTCTGGAAACATTTTTGCTTGTCACAACAGGAAGAAGGTGCTACAAACTTCTAGTAGGTAGAAGCCAAAGAAGTGGCTAAACATCCTACAATGACCAAGATGCCCTCCCCTGTAAGAAAGAATTATCCGGTCTACTAAGTCAATGGGGCTGAGGCTGAAGAAGTTGGCTTAGGGTAATGCCTCTATGGACACCTTTCTTTTCCATCTTCCCTCAATCTTGTTGAAGATGAAGTTATGTAACAGAGACAGCACATGCTATTTTTTTCATTCTCTTCTTATCTAGACATCTTAAGTGAGCACACCAGCAAATTGGTTTCTACTGCCATTTCCCCTTTGTCTATACCAACTTTTATGTCTTTGGCATGGATTATTCAAAATCTCTTCACTGGGCACAACTACTAGGTAGATCCATTCTGCATTTCTACATTTCTTCACTTTGGGGAACCACTTTCTTTCTCAATCTAAGTCATTTAGTGATTCTCCCCAAATCAGGGGTTGGTATATGACTAGACTTGATCAATAAGAGTACATCATCTATCTGGCATGGCAGTTGGTTTGAGGATGATGACACAGAGCCCAAGTCAAGCCAGCAAGATTCATCCCAAGTCTTTTGCTGGAGCTGTTGAGAAACTGGTTCTGTTTTCTCTGGGATGATTTTCTGACAATGATGGAAAATTAATGTAGCCAGAGAACTGGCTACACATAAAACCAATCCAGAGAGAAGCAGAACCACAAGACATAAGAAGCAAGAGAGAGAAAGAGAAAGAGAGAGAGAGAGAGAGAGAGAGAGAGAGAGAGAGAGAGAGAGAGAGAGAGAGAGAGAGAGATCTTTTCCTGACAACACTGTATGAGTGCCTGAATCTAGCCAGCCCTGTAGAGAATTTTACCTCTAGATTTTTAATTACGTAAGTCTTTTTTTTGGCTTAGATCTACGTGAAGACTTTAAAAAAAAAAAACTTATTTCAAATATGTGGGGTACAATTCAGGGTTAAGTATATAAATGTTCATTATGCAAGTACCCTTGTTGATGTGGTGTGCTCCCCCTTCCCAGGCAGAATCCCACTGCTGCCAATCCCGCCTCGACTCCTACTTCGGCAATTTCCCACTACTAAGAATTCTTTTCTTATAGTATTACAAGAATTGTTCAAGGTCCACTTATGAGTGAGAATATGTGATACTCAGATACTCAGTTCTTTGTTTCTGCAATAGATCACTCAGTATTATAGACCTAAGTCCATTCAAGTTATTATGAAGTTCAAAATTGTGTGCTTCTTTATGGCTGCGTAATATTCCATCATGCATATGTATCACATTTTTTTTATCCAGTTCTCTTTTGATGGGCAGCACTGTTGGTTCCATGTTCTTGCTATTGTGAACAATGCTGTAATAAACACGCGTGTGCAGGTACCTTTTTCATAGAATGATTTGAGTTCCTCCAGGTATATTCCCAGTAGGGGAATTGTGGGGCTGATTTTTAGATCTTTTAGGAATCACCAAACTGCTTTGTGAAGCCATTTTTATTTACAAAATCAACACAAAAAGAGCCATGATCTCTTCTCATCTTTTTATCATCAGGTTTTACTCACTTCAGGTGTCACCCTACCATCAACGTTTGGTGGCTATTGTATAAATCTTTTCACCTGTCTTAAAGCTCCACTAGTTTCATGTTGCCAACAGGACAAAATCTAAACTCCATAACATGACACAAAAAAAGGGGAGTGGCTCTTTGTGGCATCTCCAGCCATATTTCTATCCCATGGCAAAATTAGTTGGGCGTGGTACTACATGTCTATAGTTCCAGTTATTCATAAGACTGAGGTGGAAGGATGGCTTGAATCTAGGAGTTTGAGGTTGCAGTAACCTATAGTTGTCATACTGCACTCCAGCCTGGAGACAGAGCATGCCCTGTCTCTAAAAATAAACAAATGAGCAAACAAATAAATAACATCCTATGGAAAAATGAAATTTCTTATTGCTACACCAAGACAGCCTAATCAACCACTGTGCTTTTGCATGTTCCCTTTCCTCATATCCCTTCTTTACTTATTCTCCAAGACCCTATTTGAATCTTAGTTATTTTAAACAGTGTTTCCCCAATATCACTAGGCAGAGTTAGTCACCATCTCAGTTAAGACATTTTAGGTTGCAAAGAACAGAATATCAATTCAAAAGGGCTTTAACAATGAGGAAAATGTGAAGTCTCACATAATAAGAAGTCAGGCTCTCAGGTAAGCTAAGCCAGTAGCTCAAAGACCAAGGACGCAGACTCTTGCTGTCTCATCTCTGCCATTTTTATCACTTGGTTTTTGCCCTTGGGGTTGATGTCATGGGTTGGGGCAGGATGAGGCACTACAAAGGAGCATCTTTTTTCATCAGTGAGGAAAATTTCTTTTTCAGACATCTTTCTATGAACTTCTCTTTATAGCTTATTGGCCAGAACAGAGCCAAATGACCAGGCCTCAACCAGTCATTGGAAATGGAGTAGCTTGGATTTGATTGCCTTTGTTAATCAGGATTTGTGCCCCTGGAGCTGGAGAGAAGCTCCTTCCATGAACAAATGGTAGGCGAAACATCCAAAGGAAATTCTAATCTACTAGCCATGGTTTTGAGATTGTATTTGTCCTCTGGCTAAAAACAAACAACAAATATTTAAAATGAGTGTGGTATACCTGGCAAGGATAGACAACTAAAAATATTTACAGGTGTTTTGGACTAGATATTTTTACAAAAGATTTATACCCACCTCTCCACCTCTGAGAGTTCCTGCTGCCTGTAAGAAAGAAGAAAGAATAAACATAAATTGGACATCATTATTACTTCCCTTACATCTGCACAACCAGCACTTGCCTATATTGGTTCCTTTACCTAATCTACTATCTCCTTACACAAGTGTCTCTCTCCCTAGAACTATAAGACCAACTAGGATGGGGGTAGTTCTTATTTCCTTTTATACCTGGCAAACAGATCTGTGTTTCACTGACTCTAAGACATCATCAATTGTAAAATGCACAATTTTTGTACCACTGAGAAAGAAGAAACAATGCCAGTTAAACCATGTAATGACATTAGCTCTAAGACACATTCCAATTTCAGAGGTAAAATTGCTCATCTTAGAATTGACATCGTTTTTTTTTAAATTTATTATTTTTATTGTAAAGATATAGGGTGCAATTCAGGGTTAAGTACGCAAGTGGTCATCACACAGGTAAAGTTTGAGTACCTTTATTGACGTTATGTCTTCCCCCTCCTCCCCTGGCAGTGTTCCACTGCTGCCAATCCCTTTCTTATAGTACTATGATAAATGTTCAGTGTCCGCTTATGAGTGAGTATATGTAGTACTCAGATCTTTGTTTCTGTGATAAATCACCAAGTATTATAGACTCTAAATCCATCCAAGTTGCTGTGAAATCCTTAATTTTGCTTTTTTCTTTACGACTGCTCAATATTTTACCCAGTCCACTTTTGATGGGCAACATGATCAGTTCCATATTTTTGTTATTGTGACTAATGTGGCAATAAACATGCATGTGCAGGTATCTTTGGTCTGTTGTCAGAATGAGTAAAGGCATGAAACATGACTGATAGTGGCATAGAATACTTTGTTGCCTTCATTTGGGTTATTTCAAGGTATAGCTTTTTTCAAGTGTATCTTTTATTCATAATATATTACCATTAACTTTGATTTTTTATTAAACTGATAAACAAATATTCTTTTACTTGGAGTCTTTTTTTCATCAGTGCCTTCTTCCCATGAAAAAAAAATCACTAAACTCTCAGTGTCTCAACATAATATTACAGAAAAATAGTGATAATAGTATCATGAAGGGAGCATTGTAGGACACAATCTTGTCTTGGTGATGGTCAAGTACCTGGTTACTAGCAGAGCACTGTTCACGTGGGCTTTTCATTTCAATACATTTGAGGCATTTGAGAGGAGAGTTAACTAAATGAAGAGTGCCTACACCTTAGGTGCCATATACAGTAAGAAGAGAAGAGGGACATTGTTTTTTGTACTTTTCTTATCTGTATTAAATGGCAGTCTAAGAGTTAGAGATGCTACCTCTGTCTTTGTATTTTTCATACAGCCTATTGTATTACTCTTTACATAATAAGCCCTCAAAAACGTCCAATTAAATGGAATCTAATTCCTTTGAGAAGTAGGTAGCATCATACTAGAAGGATGTGGAGCAGGGATAGATATGAAGCGAGAGGAAGAAACCCAAAGGCACAAGGGTCAATGATCAATTAGGTGGGGTTAATAAAAACTTTAAGCCTGGGGGGGGCGGAGGTGTTGTGGGGCAAAGTAGGGCATGGAAGGGAAGTATAACAATGGTCATTGTAGTGAGCTGGATAGGCATAGACTGTCAGTAGGAAGCATGAATAAATTCTATAGTACACAACCAGTGACTTAGGATGCAGGTGCCATCAACTTGGCTCAAGGGAGAGCGTACAGCTCAGTTGCGCCCCCTCTGGGAAATCATGGCATAGCAATGAGAAGGTCCACAGTGAAGTGTCCCTTCTGCCACTTACTGTGATCCTAATTTTCAAATTACTTTTTAAAATTTTTATTTTATTTTTTTACTTTTTAATTTTTATTTTAAATATGTGGGGTACAATTCAGGGTTAGTTATACAAACGGTCATTGTACAGGTAAAGTTCGGGCTTCACTTTGGTCTCCATTTAAATCTCTGAGTTTCTGCTTATCAGAAAAATAGAGAGTTCTTCTACCTCATGGTGGTTTGTGAGAACTAAATGGAATAGCATTTGTGAAAGTGTCCAGTACAGTGCCTGCCAAAAAGTAGACGTTCAAATCCTTTGGAGAAAGAAGCTGAACAAAGAAGTGCCCAAACTGAGTGAAAATGTTTATTAAGCACTTAGTGCACCAGACATAATACTAGATGCTGAGGAGGCAAAAATATGTAAGATAGTCCCTTCCCTCAGGACATAGTTTAGTGGGAAGCATAGACAGGTAATCATCTTTATGAAAATATACTTTGATAACCGCTACAATAGGAGGAAAAACAGACTGGAACCCAGAAAAGGCAGAGATACGATTTTGCCTTTAGAAGCCAGACAAGGTTTAATTAACTCAGGATCGGGAGTTGAAGACAGCTTCAAAGAAAATGAGATGTTTAGATAGAGTGTAAAAAGATCAATAGAAAGTGTCCAGAATTTTTTTTTAAGTTAAAATAAAAAGAAGGGTAAGTTACTTGCAAGAACTGAAAATGCCTAAACTCCATTTAAAATGAAAAACACTATGGTTCCAATATACAGGTGAAAAATAAGTGCAGATGAAGATGTTCAGCTTGATTAGCCATCAGGGAAATGCAAATTAAAACCTCGCCTACCAGAATGACTAAAATGAAAAACAGTGACATCAAATGCTGCCTGGGTTGCAGAGAAACTGGATATCTCATATACTGCTGGTGAGAATGTAAAATAGTGCAGCAGCTTTGGAAAACAGTTTGGTAGTTTCTTAAATTAAACATGTGATTCCCATACGATACAACCCAGCAAATTGTACTCTAGCTTACTTATCCCAGAAAAAATGAAAACTTAATTTCCTGCAAATGTCTGTACATGAGTGTTCATCTCAGCTTTACTTGTAATAGTAAGAAACTGGAATCAGTCTTGATGTCCTTCAAATGGCAAATAGTTAAACAGCCTGTGGTATATTCCTACCATGGAATGAATACACCATGCAATAAAAAGGAGTGAAGTATTGGTAAACACAAGAACTTAGATGACTATGCAGAAAATTGTGCTGAGGGGAAAAAAGGCCTATCCCGAAAGGTTATATATTGTATGATTCTTTTTATATAACATTTTTAATGGCAAAATCTTAAAAATGGAGGAAAGATTAGGGGTTGCCAGAGGTGAGCAATGGTGGAGGGTTTCTTGTGGTGATAGAACTGTTCTGTAACTTGTAGTGTGGAGTACATGAACTTACACAAGTGAAAAAATAGATAGAAATAAATCCAAATGAGTACAAATAACATTAGGGAAATAGAAATAATTTGAATTATTCATCTGGAAATTGTGTCACTGGTGAATGTACCAGTGTCAGTATTCTAGTTGTGATATTCTACCATGGTTTTATAAAATATTAGCATTAATTAATTAATTGAAAATGGCTAAAATGTATAAAACATTACTCTGTATTATGCCTTACAACAGCATAAAAATAAACAATTATCTCATTTAACATTTCAACAAAGAGAACATTATGGTTTTCTGTTATAAAGTACCTGAAGTTTCATGTAACTTAATTTAGAAATACTTTTAATCATTTTTCTTTTATAAGAATTTATTGAGCCCATAATTGCAATAGTAACTTGCTTTTGACTGTTAACAAACTCCTATCCTGTGTGAACTTACCCCTGCTGGGGTCAACTCATCCTTCCTTCTGTGACAGTAATGAGGCACTACTTGCAGTTCCCTTTTCTTCCCAAATTGTGGCAGACTCCAGATGTATTCACTAAAACACGTTTCTGTCACCACCTGGGCACAAAACTGGTCCACAATTCCCAGCTTCCCCAGCCATTAAGTATAATTCTATAATCAAGTGCTGGGCAACAGAATGTGTGCAGAAGGGATATATGTCACTCTCTGTTACCCAAGTCAGCGACGGGAGAAGCCCCAGCCTCTGAGTGGTGACACAGCAGTTCCACTCACCGTTAAGAAGCAAACTTATCTCGAGTTAAGTTACATGAACTTTGGGTGATTGTATATTCCAGAGCATTATGTTATTCACCCTTACTAATACATCTGTTTATGTCCACACTAGACTTTGGCTCTTTGAGAGTAAGACCCTTTCTAATTCTGGATTCTGGTACAGTGCCTGGCACGGAGGATATGCTTCATAAACGTTGACAGTCACTGACTTCATTTCTTCCTCCTAAACACATACCTTTCTTTTATTTTGTAAGTTAAAAAACACATTAACTTATCAGAATCTCACCGATTTGACCATAATTGAATCTTACATTCAATATGTTTCACGAAATAAGTGTTTCTGTAAAAACTTTATAGCATAAAGCTCTACTGAGAGCTCATATTTAGATACCTTCATTATTTTTTTAGAAAAATACCATGAGACAGTGCTGTACTATGAAATTGTATAAATAATTAAAATCAAACCTCACATATCAAAATAAATGACCTAAATACTTTTCATGATGTATTATCTTTTTACTTTGTGGGTTGGCTTGCTCACTGGATAATTTGCAAAAAATTTGCTCATCATAAATAGGTCACCAGGTCATGTGGCTGAATTTATGACTGTGGAATTCTGGAGTTTTGAATCAGTACGAGACTCACATGACTTCTTTGCACCTTATCTAAGTAGGCACATGCATCATAGTGTCAAATCGCAGGAGAAAAATAAGACTAATTTGTCTAATGTTGGTTTTTACAAATATACGCTTTTCTCTCTTAAGCCAGTCTGTACTGTGCTATTTAATATCTCTTTGTAACAATATTTTAAAATATTTTGATCATTATGGATAATACACTATCACGGTATTTAACAATTGGAAAATATTTTAAAGATCATCTGGTCCAATGCCTTCATTTACGGAAAAATAAATCATCTTTGAGAGAGGCTAAGTGACTGTCAGAGCTCACATTGCTGCTAAGCAGAAGAGCCAAGTTGACATCCCAACCTCTTGACTCTAGCAAGTGAAACTTTGGAATTCATGAAGATTAATTCAATGTTGGTTATAATATTCTATAAGCTAAAATAAGAGTTTTGCTAAGAATAAATTATTTGATTTTATCCTTCTGATTTAAACTCATATAATCAGTGTACACAAGACTTAAGTTGAGTGGCAGTTGACTAAATTATGGTTTCTTAATATTTAATTCAACATTTATTAATTTAAATTTTATGGACCTCCTTTGGAGTTAGCTTTTTTTAACTATTGTTTTTCAGTTCCAAACTTTTTTAAAGCCACTGAAAAATCACACAACCCTCTTCAGAGTTTCAGTAATCATCCTCATTGTTCCTCTTATTGCTATAGCTTGGGTTTTTACTAAATTTGACACTTTAATTTGCATGGAATTTATTTTCTTCTGTGGTATAAGAGGAGAAGCAAAATCTCTACTTTTCCATTTAACTAGTTTTCTTTGTGCCTTCCCCCGCTTACCTGTGATGTCCCTTTATTGTGCATAATATTCTTTTAGATAATGTATTTTCTAGTTATTCATTCTATGCTGTTGAACTTATTTTTATATCAGTGTTATTATCAGACAAGATAGACTAGGTAGTAATAAACAACCTCAAGATGTCAGTGGCTTAACAGAAGTTTATTTCTCACTCAAGTTACATGTTCACTGTGGGTCAGTAGGGGGCTCTGTTTATCATAGTCACTCAGGGACCCTGGTTGACCGAGGACCCATCTCCATCTGTGCTCTGAGGATCAGGTAAGCCATGCTGATGTCTGCCCAAGTGCTTGCCACTTCTGCTCCATACGTTTTTTTCCTCAATAAATTTTGCACATTTTTAAAATTATGAGCTGTGCAAATACCTTAGTAAAGTTTTTCCTGTTTAAATGATTTTAAAATATTATCTAAGCAGCCTTTCTGTTATTTAAGTTGGTTTTGAGCATATACAGTTTTCTTCCAAATAATCACCAGTTTAGACTCAAATTATTAATGTAAAATTTTACATAGAAAGTTCACATAAGCAGTTAATTGCAACTCTTCTAATTTTATGTATTTGCATTTTATGTAATCATTAGATTTGCTAAGCATTTATCTATCTTGCTGACTTTCTTAAAAATTAAACCAATTCTTAGATTCACTTTCCAGTCACACACTTTACTTTCTGATTCACTAATTTCCACAATTAGTTTTCTCATTTTCATCTTTTTATTTTCCTTATTGGGTTTTTATTTTTTTTTTTTATTTTTTGCTTTCTCCTAACTGTTAAATGTAACGATTAACTGATTTTCATTATCTCTCTTTTAATAGCTATTATGTTCCTAGCATATCTTTAAATGTGTCATACATTTTGGTATATAATATCCTCATATTTGTATGTTAGAAGTAATTTACAACTGCATTACTGATTTCTATGTTAACCAAGTTTTAGGAGAGTTTTTTTTTTTTTTAGCTTTTAAGAGCTATTTAAAATTTTTAATGAAATTTCTTTTTTATTACATTATGGTGAGAGAATTTGACCGATTTAGCCTTGCAAATTATAGTTTCCAAATTCTTTAACATTTTACCGAGGGCACATGTACACACCCATATACTGTGTGTGTGTGTGTGTGTGTGTGTGTGTGTGTGTGTTTTGAACCTGATCTTTACATGGTAACAAAATATGTTTCAGAATTTCAGGATGCATCTGTTTACTGTTCAACTTAGGGTGATTGGAGACTGGAAGTAATAGTATACACAAAAAGGAATCTTCTATGTTAGTCAATGTGGAAGACATGTCCTAAACAGTAGGTGATAGCTGTCTATCTGCCTCTACTTTTCTTTTTCATTCAGAAGTGGACTGATGAGTCAGCATGTCCTCCATCCTGCTTGCCAGCTAGCCATGCTATTCAGGTTCATATGCATGAGTGGTCTACAACTGGGTTCTTCAAACTAATGACTCCAAACCACAGGTAGCAAGCCCCTTCCCACCTCAAACTCTACCATATGGTTGAGTATGAGCTTTAAGTTTTTGGAAGTAGTCTTTTCATCTTCATTCCCTTTAATATACTTTTAATTTTGATTAATTACTCTTAATTTTATTTATTTATTTTTTAATTTTTTATTTTAAAATTGTGGGATACAGTTAAGGGTTAGGTTTACAAATATCCATCGTTCAGGCACCCTTGTTGATAAGGGTTGTCTCCCGTCCCCAGACAGATATTCACAACCGTTAGTCCTACCTCCCTTCCCCTCCCTACCCCCCCATGGTTTCCCACCACTGTCAGTCCTTTTCTTATAGTATTATGATAGATGTTCAAGGTTCACTATATGAGTGAGAATATGTGATACTCAGATATTTGTTTCTGTGAGAGATCACTCAGTATTATAGACTCTAGTTCCATCCAGGTTGCTGTGAAATTCATGATTTTGTTCTTTTTTATGGCTGCATAGTATTCCATCAAGTATATGTACCACATTTTTTAAATCCAGTCCACTTTTGATGGACAGCATG
The DNA here is from genome assembly GCF_000164805.1 of Carlito syrichta. Lineage (NCBI taxonomy): Eukaryota > Metazoa > Chordata > Mammalia > Primates > Tarsiidae > Carlito > Carlito syrichta. The sequence continues at coordinate 288,403 of NW_007260633.1, forward strand.
GTTGGTTCCAGGTCCTTGTTATTGTGAACGATGCTGCAGTGAACATATGTGTGCAGATATCTTTTTGATAGAGTGATTTGAGTTCTTCAGGGAATTACTCTTAATTTTAAAATGCAAGCATTTTGACTCTACCTCTTTTGCTTTTTAAAGCATCAATCAACAGTTATTTTTGTTAGCAGCTCTTCCCACTCTGTACATTTCAGTCCCCCATGAGACATTTTGGAAGTTTCTAAGAGCCTGTATTTTCTAAAAGATGTGGAGTTGCTTGTGGGTACTTTCATGGGAAGTTGGGAAAGGTTGTATTAAGGACCATTTGTAGCTTGTCATCATCTTACTATAGAACATGGATAGGTTTTAAAAATGAAAATATGGGACAAATAAAATATGGTGTGCAGAGTTTGTTATTGTACTTGCACTTGCAAATTCTCACAGCTAAAAGGAGTAATTATCTAAATAAAAAAAATATATGCCCAGGACTTACCACATGATCAGGACATTGTTTAGCCTTTGAATAACGTTTGACACCGTCTCTTAGTAAAATTCAGGACCTAGGATGAAATGAGTCTGTATAATCCTCAGTACTAGAGATGGTAACCGGATGTTCATGAGAATCCAATCTCTTATTCTGTGAGTTACTGCAAGATCTCTAGAATTAATAATTTTAATTATAGGTTGCATAAAAACTTAAAAAGCCACTGCTAAATTACCTGCCTACTTAAATAGCCTTTATTTTTGAATTTTAAACCAATCTTAATTATCATGTAAATTATTAAATTGCTGTAAGTTCTACCTACTTAAAATCTTATTCAAGTTATATTATCTGAGATATTTTTAACACATGTGTCTGAATAACCATTAATTAATATGCACACAACTAAAGAATAGTAGGAATATTTCACAAAATATGTGCCTGTAATTTTCAAAACTTAGTAGAGAGGTGGGGATAGCACATTTTAAAATTAAAGATTAAAATCTGCTCAAAGACCACAGGATAGCAGCACTTAATTCTGCCATAGCTCCTTTATGGCCCCAAATTAACACATCTAGAAAGGATGATAGAAAAAAATTTTTTAAACTGAACTGTACCATGAAAATGTATATCTAAGCTTCTATTCACAAAATATAAAAGACTCAAAAGGATGTTGATGCAAAACAACATGCCATTAGAATCTTTTCTTTTTTGGTGATATTGTGTATTCCACGTTTTAGTCTCTAGCCTGCAAAACACCCTTCAGCATCTGCGACATTCAAAGTTTGGTACTAGAAACTGTGATCAAGACAAACATTGGTAAGATTTTGTTTCTATTCTTAAGAATAGTGTCTTCACCACTGGAAGTAGACAAGCATAAACATCTCCACACAAAGTCGCTTAAGACGATTATTATAATAAAAAACCATAACATTTCTGTAAAACAAGGAAAGGGAGAGAAAAGCACCTGAGAAAGAAATTATTATTTAAATCAGGGACTGAAGAACAGAAAGTACTTTAGATGGAACATGATTTTGTGTCGATAATGTCAATTATTAAATGCCTCTATCAAGACCATGGGACAAGACTGCAAAAGACCCTGATGAGGCAAAACATGGTTCAATCCATTGGCCCTGCTCTTCCCTGGAAAATGTGCAGTGACTGCTTTTCCCAGTGATTTCCAAAAGACCAAAGGCATAGTTGGCCTCCAAAAAATAGGGTCAGCTTTATAGAAAACTATCCATAGGGGGAAGCTCTGGTCCTATTGGGAGAAAGATTTCAACAATAGCCAGACCTTCCTCCCCTTCAAAGACAAGGGATCACTCTGCTCACTTTCTATATAGGATAAAATGCCATATAGATCAAATACTTTACAGATCAAATGACATCAAGCATGTGGAGAGCTTTTCAAACGATAAAATCCCACATAAATGTCAGGTGCTGATATTACCATAATAATCCTGGGTGAAAAGAAACACAGAGAGAAGGGAAATAGGGAGGTGCTTTCTCACCTCCATTTTGAACTTGAATATGATTCCTTGATCTAAGGGAGAAGAAGTATCTTAATGACCTCGTGTGTCTTCCCATTTCCTTGCCATCCTCTCAAAGATCCCTACATGTATTGAAAAAGTAGGTGTGCCTTTGACCTTTAGAAATTATGCCAATTTTGAACCATGACATATTTCTCAAACTTTAATGGTTTACATACTAATTTCATGATTTTCACTATTACTTCATACAGCCTATGGCATTATTTACTTAATAATTTTCTTCACTTGGACAAACTTTTCTTTTTAAAAAATTCATTTATTTAAGGTAAAAATTCATTTCCTTAAGTGGAAAAAATATTACCACTCGCCAAAAATTAAAGGTAGACATACCAACAAATACAGTAAAAATAAAAAATAAAAATGTTGTAGAAATTTCATGAATTAAAGTTGTTTAACAAGGGTGGTGCAAATGCAGTTACATGGGAGAACCCCAGTGAAACTGGTAGAGTGATCACCTAGTCAACTCACAAAATTTTGAGAAATAATCCATTGTTGCTGATTTAAAGACTGAAGTTTTGGGGTGATTTGTTACCATCAAGGCAAACTGAATCACTCAAAAACAGCTCTCCTCAAATGTTTGTATGTATACAGATTACCTAGATATTTTGTCAAAAGGTAGATTTTGATCCCAAAGGTCTGGGTGAGGCCTGAGATCCTGCAGTTCTTACCAGGTCCAAAGTAGTCCCAAGGCTGATGGCCTATGGACCACACTTTGAGTGGCAAAATTTTAGAGCATATAATATTTTCTATTAACTCGTTGTTGATTATTGTTTTAACTTGCTGGAGCTGCCATAACAAGATACAACAGATTGAGTGGCTTAAGCAACATATATTTATTTTCTTACAATTCTGGAGGCTAGAAGTTTGAGATCGTGGGGTCAGCAGGGTCCATTTCTTTTGAGATCTCTCTCCTTGGCTTATAGATGGCTGTCTTCTCTTTGTCCTCACATGATCTTCCTGGTGTGTGTGTCTGTGTCCTAATCTCTTGTTCTTCTAAGGACCCCAATCATACTGAATTAGAGCTCACCTCCCAAGGACCTCATTTAACCTTAATTATCTCTTTAAAATCTTTTTCTCCAAGTACTGTCACCTTCTGAGATAGTGGGGGTTAGGCTAAGAATTCAACATATGAATTGTGGAAGGACACGATTCATCCCATAACGGCTATTTAGAAAATTGTAAAGAGGAAATCATGGCATCCAAGCTGGAGCTTAAAAGATGACTTGAATTTTATTGCAGCCAAGAAGAATGAGGCTTATTTTAGGGTACAGAGGGACAACTTGAACTCAAGCTGGTCAACTAAGGAGTGTATACATTTTACAAATAGAAAGGGCAGAAAGTGACAGAACCCCAGCTCACATGATCCTTCATCAAGTACTTTGATTTTTTTTTGTGAGAGAAAGCTTCAGAATTGCCAAATGTGCAAAATTCATCCCTTCCCCCACCCACCCACACACTGGGAATTGAATTTCCCACATAAGAAGAGCACAGCTTCTGCTCCATAAGAGAGAGTGTGATTGGCCTGCATAGTCTCAGAGTCTGCCCCTCTTCATCTGTGGCACTAAAGCGATCCTCTGTCCCTAGAGTGCTTCCGAGACAGCCCGTATCTTTTCAAAGACTGCAGGTGCTGGAACATTCCTCCAGCTGAAATCTATCTAAGCCATAGCACTGTTGCAACCAGGGAAGGAAACAAAAGGCATCTCTTGCCTGTGCTTTTCTCTCAGGCATATAATAAATAATAATACTTGGTATTGATGTAGCACCTTTGTCAAAGAAGCTCAAAGTGCTTTCCAGACATTACCTCACAGCATCCCTGTGATTCTATCCTGAGAAGTGGCTCCTAAAAGTATGCCTCTACTCAATCACCACAAGAAATCTAGAAACCAGTGGGTAATATATATTCTTTTAAGGATAAAAGTGGGACTACTTAAATACCACTGAGAAGATTTTGTTTTTTTTCAAAGTGCCTAGGTAAGGCAATAAGCATTTTTGACTGGATGAATACGTACAATCCGGACATCACATGTGCCAATCTGAGGGAGATAAAAGATAAATACGCTCTACAAGCCTGACTCATGCATGCAGCAGTGCACTTTGCAAAATCAGCCAATAGACTACATCCTTTCTATTTACCCTTTCAGGCATTTAAAGAAGATCTTACAGAAATATGCCCACAAGGGCCAGTGGCAATGATGAAAATGGAAGAATGTGTTAGTCACAAAATCACTGCTACTTCACAGCACCTGTGTCGACTCTTATCCTTACCCTTTGGGAAACACACACTTTCATGTTGAGGTCATAAGATCATTCTTGTCCCCTCCTGATGCCTTTTCAAGTCTCTCTGGAAGTGAGGTTTTATTCATTTGAGCAGGCATAAAATTCTCTCCAGACAGCAGTACTACTTCCTCCAGGCCAGTCATGGAAAAGAGCTTGAATTCTGAAGTCATACAAACCCGGGTTCAAATCTTGATTGTTATTTACAAGCCATATGACTTTGGACAAGTTAGTTTTATTCCTTTAAGTCTTTTTCCTCATCAATATAATAGAAATCATAATGCTGGCTATTTCATTATGGAGGACACTAAGAATATTAACCAGAAGCATATATGGAAAGAACTCAGTGTCCTCCCTGGCACATCTTCATGTCTTCAATAAACACACAGTAACTCACTCGGTAATCATACAATAATAATCACAATAATTACTATTCCCCGTTTAATCCATGGTACTAGAAAGGTTTGGAGGAATAAAGCAGAAGAATATTGTGAGTGAACTCAGGAGTCCTCAAACTCTGAACTTCATGTTCCCATATCCCCAAATCAGGGGTGTAACTGGGGACCACAACCCTCTTGATGACAAAGAGAACTTTGCTTTATTTTGTTTTTGCAACAGGTTGCACAAATCTTCTCAGCACTCTCCCACTGGAGTTTTATACAAGGTAACTCTAATGTACATCTTAGAGAATTAGAAACAATAAGTGCAATTTTAGGCAACATTGTATTTTAGAATAAAATTATGGAGAAAAAAACTGAATTTTCCATGTTAGTTGAAAATTAGAACTTCCTTCTTAGCCACTGATTCTGATCAATTGAGACCTTGAGTTTTCATTTACTCTGATAGGCTGAGCAAGATAGTTTTCTATTTCAGGATCTTGTCCTAAATAATGAAAATTTGTCTGCGTAATGATATACACATATCCACGTTAGGAACTATTATTTTCTATGTTGAAAACCCTTGATGGTATTTAGGTTCTAAATTAAACTGAACAATGTATATTGATTTTAATATGTTAAGATGAAATTCAATTTCATGACTACTGCAAACATCACAGAGCATGTAGAATCAATGTGTTTGCTGATTTCCTGCTTACTACCAATATCTCCCCAAGGGGTTGGTACAAGATTTACAAGAATATTGTTTCTGGAGATGTGTGCATAAATATGCTATCAAATAAGCTACAATGCATAGCACATTAGTCAGTGAATGATTTGTTTGCTGCATTTTAATCTGCCTTACATACATGCTGACATATTCTTCAGAGAGTTCACTGTCACAGACTGCCTAGCGGAGCTCAATACCCGTCCCTAGGAGCAGAGCTGGCAGGAGAGGTCTCCCTGTTTCTACTCTTAGAATTCGCCCTTCCCAAGAAAGAGCAAGGATATTTCAGTTAAGCTAGAGCTATGAGTGCTCGGGATGGGACTGCTGAGATGGTAGAAGACCTGATGGCCGTTTAGGTACTAGTAAGTACAGTCAGGAGCTGCATAATGACATTCTGGTCAATGATGGACATAAATTAGAAGGTGGTCCCATAAGATTATAATGAAGCTGAAAAATTCCTATTACTTATTGATAGCCTGATTATCCTGATCCTGTGCAACACAGTAATGTGTATATTTGTGTCTTAGTTGTTTTTTTGTAAGTTTGAGTAAAAAAAAAAATATATATATATATTGAAAATAGAATAAGAATATAAAGAAAATATTTTGTACAGCTGGCTAATGTGTTTGTGTTTTAAGCTAAGTGTTACTTTAAGAGTCCGTTTTTAAAAAGTTTTATAAAGTAAAGATGTTACAGTAAGCTAATTAATTTATTATTAAAGAAAGTAAATTTTTTTATAGAATTAGTGTAGCTTAAGTGTTCAGTTTTTATAAAGCATACAGTGGTGTACAGTGATGTCCTAAGCCTTCACTTTAACTCACCTGACACACCCAGAGCAACTTTCAGTCCTAAAAGCTGTATTTATGGTAAGTTCCCCATACAGGTTACCATTTTTTGTCTTTCAGACCACATTTTTACCATACCTTTTCTATCTTTGAATGCACAAATCCTTACCACTGTGTTACAATCACCTACAGTGTGCAGTACAATCACATGCTGTACAGGTTTGTAGCCTAGGAATCAGTAGGCTATACAATATGCCCTAAGTGTGTAATAAGTTGTAGCATGTAGATTTGTGTAAGTATACTCAATGTTCATACAACAATGAAGTCACCTAAAAAAAAGCATTTCTCATAATGTAGCCCCATTGTTAAGCAACACATGACTATATGTGTGTGTGCATTGACCTAACTGCATAAAACCTTCCTTTGTCAATGAAAGACACACTCGAACATAGTTTGGGCTTGGAGTTGAACAGCACTGGGGTCAAGTCCAGATTATGTCATTTACCAGCTGGGCGACATTGGGCACATTGCTTAACCCATCTGTGACTCAATGTCTCATCTGAAAAATGGGAATAATGATAATAGATACCTCATAGAGTTGTGAATATTAAATAAGACAATATAAAAAAAAGCCCTCTCCACAGTACTTGGCATTCTGAAAGAGCTCAATAAGTGGTAGATATTATTATTAGATAAAACTCATATCTCATTCATACATAATTTTATTGAATTCTCATTATGAACAGGACACTGTACAGGCACTTATGGGAATGCAAATATTCATATAGCACATTCCCTGCTTCGGAGGGGCTTGCATTCTAATTAGGTAGATGTATACGTACAAAACTATATTCAATAATAAAATATGATGAAGTGCCAAAAGAGAGGTCTAATTCAGGGCTATGAGAGTCACAAGGTAAATGTAGATTACATTCTGCTGGGGAGATCAGTGAAGACCTCTTGAAAGGAATGTCGTTAGTTTTTGAGTCTTAAAGAATAAATGTAATTTTAATGTTCAGAGAGTTAAATATTCAGGGGAATAAGGATATGGAGGTAAAAATATGAGACAGGGATGACCAGTAGTTCTTGTCAAGAGGTGTTTGCAGCTATCTAATAAGAAAACAAGCATGGGAAATAGGTTGGAAGAAGACAATAGAGAGAGCAAGGTTGGAAGAAGACAATAGAGAGAGCAAGGTTGGAAGAAGACAATAGAGAGAGCACTGAAGGACAAGCTCAAGAGTTTGGTCTTTATTTGGTCTGAAATGGGGAGTCTTGCTGCAACACCCAAGCCCTGGACCATTTATCTCACAGATGGTTGCTCCAGGAGGTGAGAAGAAAGCGAAGGGGCCCAGTGAGGAGGCCGTCATGAAAGGACAACTGAGAGTGAAGTATATGATTAAAGGAAAATCATAGTGCAGGGAGACAACCGTGAGGACGATGACAAAGTCATAGGACTAAATAATTAGTTTCATTTCACACAGAGAGAAAATGAGAATGAGGATTCCAATCCTAGGAGACTTTGTCTCTGGAAGGAAGACAACTCAGGGCACTCCTAGGTTAAAGCAGCACAGCACAGGGTGATCCAAGAACATGAATGTTGTTGCCTGATAGACCCTTACTCAGGATTAGTTTATTCTTCCACAAAAGTAAAGAGTTAGAGGGTTATTTTAGATTAAATGAAATATAAAATGTTTTAGAAGTAGCTGAAACATAGGAGGCACTCAGTAAACATTAATTTTCTTTTGTACTGAAAAGGTCAGTGAGTGTGGATGAGAGGAGGACAGGGGATGGAGGAAGGAGGAAGAAGATGCTACCTCAGAGTTAACCTCTCCTCTCTGGCAGGAGTGGCTCTGTTTTTAGAAAATCCACAGAGGACTTGTGGAAAAGGTAAGAGTGGAGAAGCATAGGTTGGAGTTGGCTTCAGGGATTCAGGACCAGTGTAGAGAGCAAGAGAAAGGAAGATGGAGGGAGAGAAAGGGCAGCGTCTTTGGCCCTAGGGTGGGGCTGACATTCTAACATTAGGGCTCAACATGAAGGCAAGTTAAATAAGAGGATAATGCCTGTGTGCCAAGCTCCTTTACAAACCACCACCTGGGAGATGGCTTTGACCACATGCCACAATGTGACTTTGTGACTAATCTGGACTTTAAGCTTAAATTAAAAAAAGAAAAAAGACCAATAGATTTTAAACCCATTTGAGAGAGGTTCTGGAACCTCATTCCACAAGGGGCTGGGGATCCTTCCTTAATAAACGATGCTGCTGAACCAGTTGACCATGTTAGTTATTGGATTTAGGAAACTGAAGCAAGCATCAGGAAGAAGGGTCACAGAACTGATGAGATTAGGTCAGTTCTGCCGTCAGATTCCCAGGGAAATGAGACTACATGCAGAAGTTCTGAAAATACAACCTACTCCTTAGACTGCTAAATTGGCTAATCTAGGAGATGAGATTACAAGGGAAATCATTGCTCAGAAATAAAGGAGATTATGAACTTTCTGAAAAAGATGAAAGAGAGAAAAAATTCCCTTAAAGAAAAAGCTGGATACAGTTTGTAGGGAATGCTTTACCTATGAATAAAAGGTCCTAACCACAGACTATCTCAAAAAGACATAAACAATGAGCAAGGTTTAATGAGATAGCTGAATGCCCTAGAAAGACTAAAATTTTTTTAATGCCGAAAATGATTGGCCTGAGCTACCTCAGATTAAACAGCAGCAGAAATGTGCAACAGCTCTTCCAGACTCCTCTACTGGATGAATGTTCCATTTCCAGACCCAGCTCCTGCCCCATAAACACCCCTGGTGGCACCTCATTCTGGGCCCACACCTCTTTATTGTTGATTGTTTCCTCCTGGTCAACCTGTACTACATAAACATGCTTTGTCCTTAGATCTGAAATGCTTGTGATGCAAACCAGTCACCAGGAATCTCAGGATTGTGTGTCTTCAGCTGTTGACTCTGGCTCATCATCACAAGAGCATTTCTCAAAATATGGTACATGGAGACTGTCCCTGAGACACTTTCCTGAAATCCACAAGATCTTCCCTTTTCCAACTGTTTATCCATGTGAAGCCAAATTTTCTTTGTACACTTCAGTCAAAAGGACATCTTGCAAGCCAGGTATGAAGTTATGCACTTGTAGTTCCAGTTACTCCAGAGGCTGAGTCAGGAGGATCACTTGGGTCCAAGAATTTGCGTTTAGCCTGGACAACATAGCAAAACCCCCTCTCTAAAAAACAAACAAAAAGACATCTTGCAACACACTGAATGCAGATACAGATATGGAAATCCAACTGGCTTTTGTAAAGCCATATATTTTTTAAAAATTGGCAAAAATATAAAACAAGACTATTCTTTATATACATTTTGTTTTGGAAAATTTTTTTTTTAAATCACTTATGCTAACATATACTTAATTTATTATGCTATAATTAAGTTAAAATATCTTTAAAGTTCTCAGTTTTAATTGAAAATATGGTTAAGATCAATAGAAAACAAAAAATCCAAAAAATAAAACAAAACAAAAGCTCTGTGGTAGGCATGCCCAACCTGTGGCTCACAGGCTGCATGTGGTCCAGGACAACTAGAAATGAGGCCCCACAAAATCTTTTAACATCATGTGTTTTTTAGCATTTATTTTCTTTGTGACTCTATGCATAGTTCCTTTTTTGTTCACAGCCATGTCTTAATTATGACATCCTTTTTTGGCAGCACATGCATTTGAGTTGTTCAATTATGAAGTACACAAAGAGCAAAATTTGAACAAACATTTCTGGTGAGCACCTTAAGAACCCATATTATTCTCATTTTTCTAAACTTTATAATAAAAAAGTATAAAAAATAAAGGAAGTCTTATTATGTACATACACTAACATATTATATAATTTATGTGTGGCCCAAGACAATTCCTCTTTACTTGATGTGACCCAGGAAAGCTGAAAGGTTGGACACCTCTGCTTCAAGGGGCCTACAAGAATTCTTGAGAGTGTAAAGGGATCCTTAAAAAGTTTCAGATGTGGGCCGGGCATGGTAGCTCAAGGCTGTAATCCCAGCACTTTGGGAGACCGAGGTGAGAGGATTGCCTGAACCCAGTGGTTCAGGACCAGCCTGGGCAACTTTTTGGTAAGACCCCCATCTCTACAATAACTCAAAAAATTACCTGGACATGGTAGCACGTACCTGTAGTTCCAGCCACTTGGTAGGCTGAGGTGGAAGGATCACCGAAGCCCAGTAGGTCGAGGCTGCTGTGGCTGTGAGCATGCCACTGCACTCCAGCCTGGGTGACAAAGTGAGACACCAACTCAAAAAAAAAGTTTCAGGTCTGCTGTTTTAGAAGGATATTATCTGTTTCGTTTTCCACGTTGGCTAAGAGATTAAGATTCTTGAGACACTTATGTTACAAAAACTGCCACTTGGGGATTGTGGAGAGATCCTCACTCTTCTAACATGGCTCCCAAATTGACTGTCTTTTAGCAAATAAAAACAATACCACTCTCTACACTCTTTAGAATTTTAATAAAGAAATTAAAATATGACTGTAATTCATAGAAACTGCAATAGATTTCAACTTCTAGCCACTACTGGAATTACTTTCAGTCACTTGGTTAACTATGGCCCCTATTCTTATCGGATCTAGCTTACCCCAAGGTGCTAGTAGATATAGTGCAAATGTTAACCACCAAGCAACACAATTGTATTATTGCTTCTCAGAGCAGTGATTCCCAAGTGGCCTATGCTTGAGTTCTACTCCAGATTGTCTGATATAGAATCCTCAGCGTTGAATTTCTAGTGTGAATCTAGGAAATCAGAAATTTTAATAAGAAGCCCAATGAACTGGGAACTCAGACTATTTTGCCTCACCCAGAGCTATCAAATGTATCTACCCTAATTTAGCTTTATTCTTTCTTACAAAGCAGCAGTCTTTACAAATTTTCATGACTCAGATACATTCTCACTTCCAGATTTCCATTCTTACTTCCTCATTTAAGCTTCTGAAGTAGTTTTACATATTAGAGGCAATAGTTTTGCTCCAGTTTTTAACTAATTCTCCATTGGAGAATTATCCCTCAGTGAAAGGCAATCTTTAGATTTTGTTTATAAAGAAGTCAGAACACTTTGTCACAAGAACAATCATAATTTAAACAGTTAAGTAACAAAGTGTTATCAACAACAGGATAATCAGGGTCCTAATCATTGCTACAAAAAAGGAAAGGCGTAGATAAATCTACAGCTTTTTCAGAATTGGAAGCAGTGACAAGGGTGGATAGAAAAAGCTGGGTTCATTAACCACCGTTTTTAAATACAGGGGACCCCCAAAAAACCAGAATTTATTTATTAAAAATTGTGCATTTATTCTTACCTGTTTAAACTTCAGTCACCTTCAAAGTACTCTTCATTTGATGCAGTACACCTATCGGGATGCTTTTTCCACTGCTCAAAACAGTTTTCGAACTAGTCCATTTTGATGCCTTTTAGTGCTTCTGCAGTTTTTTGTTTCACCTCTTCCACATTGGCAAAATGTTCCACTTTGAGGACTTTATTCATCCTGGGAAACAAACAAGCAAAAAAGTTGCTCGGGTGAATAGGGGGTGGGGGACAGGGGTCATGTCATTTTTGGTCAAAAACTGCTGAATACTGAGTTCAGGCAAGTGTGCTGGTAAATCACCCAGCATAAAATGGGCAAACACATGATGAAAGTCTCCCCCCAAAAATTCACTGAAGCCGAACACAGCTTCTCACAACAATTCTAGCAGGTACACTGGTGCCAGCTGGTTCTTAGAGCACTTAGTTAGCGGGGGAAGCCTGTGTTACAAGGGATCTGCCTTCCAAAAAATAATTCCGGGGTTTTTTGGGAGGGTGGTCCCCTGTGTACTTCCCAGGACATTCCTTGTGGCTTTGTCCTGGAATGTCCCATCCCTTTGGGAAGTAAATGGGAAAACAGATTCATGTTAGATTGCAGATGTGGACTGTTTCAAGAGTCTCTGGTTCTCTTGGAGCCTAGGACTTGGAAGTGAGGTTTGACTGGAGATCAGACTGGTGTTTCCTCTTTCTTTCTTTTTGTTTTGCTTTTTATTTTCATAGCAGATAGATCCTTCCTTACGAGAGAAATAGAGAAGAGCAAAGAACAAGCATCCATAATTGTGCCAAGGTAGATGAGTTATCTTCAAAAGTCTGGGTACAATGGTGGTAATAAAGGCCTTTGATTTGTTTTAAATTATTTATACTTGGCTCATTTTTTAAGTAGGCATCTAATTTATAATAGAAACAGAGTCTTGAGAAGGAGACTATCCATTCCTCTCTCCCTGTCAGTGCGGAGCTGTTTCCTGCAGAACATTTTTGGAGTGCTTCATCTCGCAGACACTCTGTCTAAGTCTGTTCCCCTAATGCAGGAGTTGTACTTGATCAACGTGCAGAGCCAGGAGAGCAGAAGCTGTATTAAGAGCGCAAGTAGGCAGAATCCCAAAGACAGGACTCTACCGCTTGCTCTGAAAGACAACCTCACATTCATATTGACTTGCTCTGGGAAGGTATTTCCTGAGACTCTTTCTAAAGTTCCCCCTTACCCCTCATTATGCTATTACCAGTAGTTAGAGCTTTCGGCTGTTGTTGATGGAGAGGTGGGGATGCCATCATTTCTAAGTGCTCCTGCAAAGTGCTGACTTGGCAACCCTGGAGACAGAAGGTTTTATATATCCCCAGAAGAGGCAGAACCGAAGCAATGGCAGCAGAAGTTTTCCACAATGGCCTGCCCCACATTTCCAGCTTGCTTCGTAAAGTTTTCTTCTTGACTTTTAGTTTTAGGGCCAGGAGAGGTCATTTGAGTTGGAAGCTGTGCTGGTACAATGAGGCAAGTCTAAATTAATTTCTCATTTACCAAAGAATAGCCAGAAGTGATTATCTTGACCGTTTAATGCCTCATTTCACTTCTCCTAGCAACTCTTACTGACTGTTCCCAGACATTCATGTGATTTTTGAAAATACCATCAGGCTAAGTTTTGGTTCTTTGGAGCTAAAATGTGTGAATATGGATTGTGGGGATGCCTTGAGTCAGAAACCAAAACGTAATTTATAGAAAAATTATCTAAGATCTATCCCTCCTCTCTTCTCACCTTCCACATCCCTGAGGGAAAATGGGGGAGAACTAGCCACTGAAGACTATTCACGATTTATTACCAAACCAAACCAAACAAAACAAACTTTGAGACAAAAGAAGAACTGACCATCATAGGATGTATCAAACCAGATTGAATTATCTTGAAAACTGCCTCTTAGAATATTCTAATACTTCGGTTTTATTCTAATATCTCTACAACTTGAAGCAAGCTTCCTGCAAGGAATAATAGTATTACACTAAAAGTATAAACAATTATTAAAAATATATAGTCTTAGAAACCATTAAATTTGTTCCTTAAGCAGGTTTATTACTTTTCTGCATACTTGCATGAAAATTTGTCTTCTACCAATTTGACATAAAATAGTCGGGATCAGATTTATTCATCTTATCAATACCATTATTTTTACTGTCAGATATTTAGAATATTATCTGGGTAGCAGGTATAGTTCTTGAAATAGCAGACTCTCCCCTCCTCCTCCTACCAGCTCACCAGTGTCGAGCAATTATTATGTTTGTTGGAAAATAACCTTAGTCTTATATCAAAGGCTCTGTTGCACCTACAGTGATTTAGAATTCAAATGTGGCTAATTTATAAAACCACCACATTTCACTGTTCACAGCAGTAATCAGGTACTTAATACAAACTCCACACTCAGAACACAGTTTCTGTACTTAGGACTTTTGCTTTCAGAAAAATCTCTAACTGAAAAAAAAAATTTCCTTTCTTTCAGACTTTAAAATCTCAATCATGGGGGGCATGGTATCACTATGTTTTGATTACCTATTGAAGAATCACAGACCCTGCCAGAATACAGGCATTTTGGCTGACTGAGACAGCTCTCAGTGACTGACAAGTGGAACTGTTTATGAGCACTCCAGATTTTCCACCGAGTAAATTTACAAGAATAGCAAACCAGACCCAGGAGACATTGATTGGAAAGCAAGAGTAGGAGAGAGAGTGTGCACAATGTAATCTGGTTTAGGACATTTGTCTCATGAGTGAAAGATGAGTTGTGCAATTGACTCAACAAAATGATAGGTACAGTGTCTGCTCAAAGGACAAAAGAAAGGAGAGGCAGAGGTTTTTCTAAAATAAGTTTATTTTAACACAGAGTCACAGCCAGAGAGACTGAAAGATGGGAAAAGGAAAGGGTTTTAGAAGAGATGCTGGAGGTAGGAGGATGTGACTGGGTGATTTAGCCATGCTAATTGTTGTGGTTCTAGGGGCTGTGAGCAAGTCAAATTGCCCTGCCTTCTGAATGCTAGCCTAGAAAACAGAGATAATGCTATTACCTTGAAAAGTTCAAAAGGAGCAAGAAAGAAAATCTGTCAAACACATTTATTACCATCATCATTGTCATCATCATTATTTTACCCTTTCTCTTATTGTAGCTTGTTATCATTTTTTCTTGGTTCTTTCTTTGCAGTGGGTGAAGTTTTTTGTCTTTCTTTTCATCCAAAATCCTATATCTACCTTGATAACTATTTCTTTCTTCAATTAGCACATAATTTAGACTTTTCCTCGCTGAATCCATCACTTATCTGGGGCCAGACATACGACCTCCTGTATCTGAAACAGTTCAGAAACATCATTTCATTTAAAATTTGCTGAGAAGAAATTACTTTCTGTATTTACATTCACTCCTACACACAAGTTTCTCTAAAGGAGTAGAAAGAGAAAGAGGGTGGTGAGAATGAGAAGAAAGGAAAGAAATAGAAGCCAATGATTGTAGAACATGGCCCTGTGTGTTAATGTCATTTGCATTGACTGATTTCTCATGAAGAATAATCCAGGCAAAAGTACATGGGTGCAGACTGAGCTGTCAGTTTCAAAAAAAAACACAGGAACCAGGTACAGAAATCTTGGTGAGGAGGACACAATCTCCTGCAGATTCTAGTATCAGCACCAATCTGCTCCAACTCTCTTCTCTCACGTTAAAAAAAAATTCCTCAAAAGATGGAGAATGGCTCAATTTGGGCCATGGAATTGTCCCTTGGTCAAAGAGCAGGAATGGAAGATGAGGCACAAAGGCACTTGATTTACAGTTCCACCAGGGCCACAAAAAATGCAGTGAGTGTGGGGAGTTCCACAAAAGACAATACAATGCTGTTATCAAGAGAAAGAGGAAGAACAACAAGAGAGTGAGAGAGAGAATATGAGACAACAGATACTGAGCTGCCAATATTCATAGATTGCTACTTTATCACACAAAAGATTTTCACTTTTGAACTCAACTTCTTAGTCTTTGTCTCCTTTTACAAAAACAGATTTATTTATTTTCCTTTTTTTCAGTATTTTTTTTATTTTAAAGATGTGGGGTACAGTTCAGAGTTAGGTATACAAATGTTCATTATGCAGGTACCCTTGTTGATGAGGTGTGCCCCTCCCTGAAAGTTTCCCTAAACTGCTAATCCCACTCTCACTCCCCTGGCAGTTTCCCACTACTGCCAGTCCCTTTCTTACAGTATTATGATAATTGTTCAAGGTTTGCTTATGAATAAGAATATGTGGTACTCTGTTATTTGTTTCTGCGATAGATCACTGAGTATGATCGACTCCAAATCCATCCAAGTTGCTGCAAAGTCCATATGGTTTTCCTTCTTTATGGTTGCATAATATTCCATTGTGTTTATGTACTACATTTTGAAATCCAGTCCAGCTTCGACAGGCAGCATGGTTGGTTCCATGTTTTTTGCTATTGTGTATAATGCTGCAATAAACATGCATGTGCAGGTATCTTTTTTGTAGAATGATTTGAGTTCCTCCTGGTATATTCCCAATAGGGGAATTGCTGGATCATATGGAAAGTCAATTTCTAGTTATTTCAGAAATTGCCACACTGTCTTCCAAAGAGGTTGCACTAGTTTGCATTCCCACCAGCAGTGTAGAAGCGTTCCTCTTTCTCTGAATCCTCACCAGCATCTGCTGTTGTTTGTTTTATTCATGATGGCCATTCTTACTGGGGTTAGGTGGTATCTCAGTGTGATTTGTTTTGCAATTCTCTGATGATGAGTGAGGCCGAGCACTTTTTCATGTGTCTGTTGGCTGCCCATATATCTTTTTCTGAGAAGTGTCTATTCATGTCTTTTGCCCACTTTTTAATGGGGTTGTTTGTTTTTTTCCTCTTGGCACCTTTGAGTTCCTTATAGATCTTGGATATTAGGCCTTCATCAGGTATGAAGTTCCACATGTCTATCCAATTAATTCCAGTGGGGATCTAACCCATCTAACATGTATTGGGACTCTTATCTAACTTGTTCTGGCTTATGCCTAAAATTGCCTAAGATTTTAACAGCTCCTTTGCACTATACATTCACATGAGTATGAGTATAAAGTCAACTGAAACTCCTAAGTCTTTTTCATAGGAATTTCATTTAAGTCAGGTCTTGCTAGCATTCTTATATAATGCGTGTAGACATGTGCGACTGATGTTATAACTTAAATGTAAAAAGTTTACATTTATGCCTATTAATTTTCATCATCAGTTTCAGTCTACTAGGTCACTTTAAAAATCTTGATCCTGACATACAATAATTTGGTTCCTTCAAGAATGGAGCCATCTTATGCTTCTGTACAGAGTGGTAGTTTAGAGGGGACTGGGACGGCAGACTGGCTTTATGTGCATGCACACTTCACTACCACTAGCTGTGCAAACTTGAATAAGTTTCTTAGTCCTTCTATGTCTCAGTTTTCTCACCTTTAAACTAGAGATAATACGACCTCCCTTGTAGGGTCTTTTTTGGGAAGATTAAGTAAGTTTTACTCATGTAAAATACTAGTAGATAATTATTAGTGTAGTGTAGATAATTATTAGTCAATATATGATCTATGTATATCTAAGTCAGTCATGAAAATGTGTACAATAGAGTGTTGGCAGACCCTTCTTTCCATAGGAAGTACTATCTGCAGATCACTAAAAATGAGTGACACTTCTCTGCTTTGTTAACCCAACACTCAAGACAGCATTCATATGTAGCCATGTTTTCCTATGTCACTTTGATAAGATGCCACTCTGTGTACCCTCTTCCATTGCATCCAAGGCAAACTCTCCAAGGCCTGCTTATAGGATTCAAGTGCCTTGAATGCAAAGTTAGTTCCATTCATTGTCCTTCAGCTCTTAGCTGAGTAACCATAAACCAGTCATTTAACCTCTCTGCATCTCATTTTCCTCATCTGAACAGAATGGTTGGATCAGATTTGAATTCCTTTGAAGTCCAAGTTATTTTTTAAATTCGTGCCCATGATACCCTAAACATACCAAGTCTGTGCATCTCTGGGCAATAGCACTGACTGGTCTTCTGTGGTGTTTTGCCATTATGTGGTTGACCTGCATGGGCCACTGGTCCTAACATGGGCATTGTGACTGAATGATTCTCAGTGAGGAATTTATATTGTCTGCACAGCACTTAGAGCAGTGGTGTGAGGGAACCAACCCCTCACATGGAAATAAAATTCTTAAACTCTGCTCTGGATGAACTGAATCCAGTATTTATGAGGAGGGATCTAGGAATGGATAAGTTAATAAACTCCTCAGGTGATTTTTTTATGCACACCAAAGTTTAAGAACTGCTAACCTACACAGGGTTATGCACTCCACAGGAAATTCACAAATGCATGTTGGATGAATTCCTTCTTTGCTTCTGATGTGGAAATCTATCAAAATGTTGTTAGGAATGAACATTTACCTTTAATTTTTGTCTGCTTACTTGTACAGGGCCACACAAAGTCAATGATGCACAAATATCCATTAATTCCTCAGATACTTCATCTGTAATATCTTCTGCAGAGACACTCAAACCATGGAATCCATTCTTATAAATTAGCACTGGAAAACACTTTCAAAAATAGTCAGAAATGAACTTACCCATTAGGGATTTCCTAAGTCACTTCTGCATTAGAAAATAGATTATCTTTTTCCTTCTGGCTACTGACAGTACATTAGAAACCCTACGACTAAAACAAGGCCATTCTTCCAAAACCTCAGCTGAAGCACTCACAGGGCACCACACAATAGTAAGTCTCCAAGATACAATATGGAATTAAGCACTCCAGGAAACCATGCAGGGAGTGAAGGAGGATGAGGCCTCTTCTCCCAGAGAGTTGTTGGTCCAGTGGACGCTTTAACAATATCACCAAAAGCTGTGTGGTCTAACGCTGGCACTGCTTACTCAGGCTCCTTTCCTGTTCTCTGACCATTATGTTCCTCAGTTTATAATCCACACTGGCATATCATGAAAGGATGCTAAATATTCTGGTAAGTAGCTTTCAAGTGCCACAAGTACCACGTGCTGCTGTTTTTTAAGTCTAGTTTGCAGAGAGGTGTCATATTTTCAGAGCTATCAAAATGACTTTTCCAGTCACACTGAGTTCTGTTTAAAAATTAGCTTAGTAAAAATTCTGTGAGACTCTCCAATGGGTAGAAAGAAAAAGAGTATTTGTATTGGTTTTTGCTTAATTCAGTCATCTCTCTGCTTACAGTTAAGAAAGTTAGGTAAGAAGTAATGAAAGAAGTCTGAACTCAGGACACTTTCTTTTTTATTTTTCATATCATGTTGACTAATCTTTTTTTTTTTTTTTTTTTGAGTTGGAGTCTCACTCGGTCACCCAGACTGGAGTGCAGTGGCCGCTCGTGGCCACCGCAGCCTCGCCTGCTGGGCTCCGGCGATCCTTCCGAGTTGCCGGAATTACAGGCATGCGCTACCACACCCGGCTGATTTTTTTATTTTTCTTGTAGAGATGAGGTCTTGCTGCCCAGGTGGGTCACGAACCCGCGAGCTCAGGCAATCCACTCAGTTCAGCCTCCCAAAGGCGCAGGATTACAGGCTGAGCCACCAAGCCCAGTTGTTGACTAATCTTTACCAACACTTTCAAGTTCTTGAATGCCTTTTCTCAAGGCAAATTGCGCATTCTCTTTGCTACTGAAATTCTATTTCTCTTCCAGAATGCTATTATGCCACTAAAGAGGAAAAAAAATTTTTTAAGGATATTTGTGTAATTGAACTTTGACTGTATATGTTAATTGGTGCAGAGAGTTAAAATAATTGGAAGAATTGCTTAGTCATAATTATCAAGTGAGTTTTTAGAAAATACTTAGTTTTATTACTTTCAAATAGAGGTAATAGTTGTATTTAACATTTAGGCCTATTTAATAAATAGATGTTAGATTTCTGATATATCTCCCTCTCTTCTGAAAGCTGTTGGCATTCTGAAAAGGGTTTTACATACCACTCTCTGCTCCTGTTTATACTATCAATTTTTATCAATAGAGATAAATTTAACTTCATGTGTAATTTTAAGTTCCAAGTGAATTCGAGAACATTTTGAGAGAAATTTTGGAGATTTCTGAGACTTATTATCTGTCTGAAAATAAAGATTCTCACAATAAATTATTGTTCAAAATGGGCCAAAATAGCCAGGCTCTGTGGCTCAGCCTGTAATCCCGCGCCTTGGGAGGCTGAGGTGAGTGAATTGCCTGAGCCCGCGGGTTCGAGACCCACCTGGGCAACTTGGCGAGACCTCATCTCTACAATAAATCAAAAACTTAAGCCGGGCGTGGTAGCGCGCGCCTGTAGTTCCAGCTACTTGGAAGGCTGAGGCGGAAGGATCGCCAGAGCCCTGCAGGTCAAGGCTGTGGTGGCCGGGAGCAGCCACTGCACTCCAGTCTGGGCGACAGAGTGAGACTCCTACTCAAAAACAACAACAACAAAAACCAAATAAAATGGGCCAAAATATTTAGGGTTAGAGTCTTAAGAAGCTCAGAGATAGAAAGAAGCTTAGAAAACTACAAAACGGGTTGTTCCTTTACGAATAAGAAAGAAGCACTCAGAGAGGTGAATCTAAATATTCCAAAAGTAATCTTCAGTGTCAAAATTTCAACTGAAACTAGGGGAATGTGTTATCTGGCATCAAAAGAGACTCTGGGGTGACCAACTCCAAACCTAGTGAAATCCAAGGATTTGAATAGTTGTCACCTAGCTCTGCTTTTCCCTGGGCATCTCTCAGGACTGCCTTCCTCAGGGTTGGTTTTAGGTGGCAGAGGCACACCAGCAGCTGTCGGTATAGATGATCATTTCAATTCAATCCTAGTGAAAAACAAGTGCCTGTTTCCTGATAGTTTCAGCAAAATCCCAGGGAAGTCACTAATTGACCTACATTGGTATGCAGGTCATTCATCTTTGAGCCAATCCCAGTGGCCAAGGAGGTGAAGTACAAACTCATATGCTATAGGTTTACAGCCCAGTTAGGTGTGTGTATGGGCAAGAGAGGAGAGAGGTTCCCAAAGAAAAAAGGGACCATGCAGGTGGAAAGTGAAAAGCACCTGCTACTCACAGTCATGTGGTGAGGCAGCGACAGTCAATAACGCAGCTAGAGTTACTGTCTCCTGGTGTAGTGTTTACTTCCATAAAGCTATTTTCTGCTTTAATTTTAGAGCCCATTTGGTTATTGTTTCTTTTTGGCATAGTTTAGGAATTGGGAAAAGGGGACAATCTTAAATAATGTCACCTTGTACCTGGCAATATTTATTTTTATTTCAGAGTCAACCTGTATCTCTCTCTGAACCCTGCATATATATAAGCTTTTTTGTAGATGCAATTCCTCATAGAAGTGATATTCAATAGATTCTTAATGTCTCTCTTTCCAGTTTCCAACATATGGTCCAACATGTGGCCAAAGAAATTTTGAGGGTGTCTGGTTCCCCCACTCTGGCCAGATGCCCAAAGGAGGGGGAAACACTGATATATGTCCCAAGTGACCTAAACCTTTAGAACCGTTTAACTCTTCTTCCAAGAGCCTCACACAAAAGAGTCCACATTTGCCCTAAATGGGCCTGTTTGAAAAGGGGCCACCTCTGTGATCTTGCTGGTTTTCCCTGAGGCTGGCGCACAATCTATTCACTAAGAGTAAAAGGAAATAAGTGCACTCCATCAGCCTTCTTCCCTTTTCTATCAAATGTAAGTGGTGTTATAATATTGATATGATCAAGACTAATGAGCCATTAATTCTAATTCAAAAAAAAAATGAGGTAACTGATCTTTTTCAGTGCATTGATCTGATGCGCCAGATGAAGGCAAGGTTACATTTCCTCTTGGAAATATGCCTGCTCTTCACAAGCAATTTTAAAATGTTCCCCATATGGATGTGCTTCTCTGTGCGCCAAAAATAAATCTAATAGAAGGAGACAAATATAATGTCTAAGGAGAAAATATGTCCGCCTTTTAACATTTCTTCATCCTTCTCCTTCTTTCAATGCCCAGACCTGGTGGCCAGTCACTTTGTGGGTCACCAAAATGTGCATGAGGGAGGCACTCATTTCTTAATGAATGAGAGTATATGCAAGGGTCAGACAATGTGTACATCTGTTATCTTTTCCCCATTTATGCAATAGTGAACATCACGAGTACAGAGTTTCAACTAATGGCCACAAATACCATTTTGGAGTTGACTTCACATGCATGTGATATAGGGTGGAACTGACAATAAAGATATTTTAATTTGCCATGTTTAAGAGAGAACTTACCATGCTAATTTGAGGCCACCAAAAAGACTTGGGAGTAGTTTTCCAATCACTTGAGGTCACTGTAAGATGATTTGGGGTGCATTTTCCATAAAATATTCTGTTCTTTCTTTGAAGGAACTAGTCAGCAACTAGTTAACATCACATACTGTTATTTACAAACAATCCTATATATTTAGAAACAAGAAAAAATACAGAATATAGGATATCATTTTGGAGATACGATTCTAGTGACTAAGATAAGTAGAATGCTGAATGAAAATCCCATATGTTAAGTGACATTCACATTCTGGTCTTTAGGGAATTTTGATAAAACTGAAATTACCTTTGCACATATTTGAACAACAATTTGAATATGTACACATTAATTTATGTCTGCCAAAAATGTATATGTTAAAGTCTTAACCCTCATTACTTCAAAATGTGTTTTATTTGGACATGGGTCTTTGAAGAGGTGACTGAGTTAAGTTAATTAAGGTAGGCCCTAATCCAAAATGACTGGTGTCCTTGTAAGAAGAGGAGATTAAGACACAGACACACTCAGAGGGAAGAAAAGGAGACAGTCAGAGAGAAGGCAACCTGTTAGATAGGCTGTTAGGAAAGAGTGCTCAAGAGAAACCTATCCTGCTGACACGTTGGTCTTGGATTTCTAGCCCACAGAACCATGAGAAAATAAATTTCTGTTATCTAAACCACCCAGTCTGTGGAAGTTTGTTATAGCACTGAAAAATTAATATACACACCAATAGGACAACTTAAGTAGGACCCTAAATCACTTAGTGATTATTTTTAGAAAGTGGGCATAACATTTAAAGAGAGCTAAATAGTAATTATGTCAAGAATATAGTAAATTATAATTATCCCTAAGAAGAGAAGACTACAGTCCTCAACTGAACTACTTTGGGAAGCAAAAAAGTCATTTAAAATATCCAACAGATATGAATCACCCATGAATGTTTGAAAGGAGATTTTAAAGAACCAAAATATGTCAATAATTTGGATATCTACCATAAACTAGTTTTGGGGAAGTCTCATTAAAAACAAAATCTCCCAGCCCAGAAATCCTCTCCACAAAGGTAGTAGAGAAAGAAAACAGTTTTATTATTGAATAAGCATTCAACCAGAATGTGATGTGCATCACAAGCAATTCACTGAGATTACAAAGACAAATGTCACCTTCTATATAGCCAAGAAGTTACAACACATTACACACATGTTATCAAGATAAACAATAACTAGTACTCAATAAGAAGACTTGACCAAATCATTTGTCACACATAGCTTATTCTAACTTCACCTGGTAACTAGGGTGATTGTCTGTATTAGCTAATTGACTTTATCTAGAGGAAAAACAAACTTCCTAATCTTTATGAAAGAACGTAGCTTTGCAAATTGGAGTATGTTGCCCTCAATCAAGTTAGGCTTTTCCCCTCCCCAGGAACTGGAGATAGGGGTACTATTTTCCTTGAAGTTTATATTTCAAAGAGAGGGCTTTCAGGTCCTGAAGAAAGATATTCCCAGGTAAAAAATGAACAAAATGTCAACATCATCTTAAAAAAGGATTTATATACATTTCAAAGAGAGGAGAAAGTATGTACAATTACAAGTTTTCTACATTATATGTTCAAAGACAATGGAAGGAAGGAAAATCTTTTCTCTTAATTTTCAAAAAGGAGATTTAAGCCTTTTATTTTTAACATGTATTCGTCCTTAAATGATCATTTAACCGTTAAAACAGAAATAGCTCATATTTTCACTGGCTCCCAGAAAGCACAGTTTTTTCTTTCCTTTTTTTTTTTATTACTATGATGTTGACGTTTTTAATGTATAGAAATATTCAAACCTTTAACTTAAACATTTCCCATCTGTGTGGCTACCATTTTCCAAGCCTAAACTTGGACTTGGGAATTCTGTAATTGAAAGGGCCAAGAAACCAACTTCAAAGCCAAAGAAGTTATATTATGGCAGAATTGTCTTTATTCCTAGATTCTGCTAATTCAAAAATGTTCTATCAACAATAGTAGAAAAGACGTTCTGGCTCCATTAAATAATGCTGCTAAAGAAAAATTATAGAGAACATTGTTTTGAACTAAATTCCTGCATTAGGACCCAACAGACCATAGTAAAAATCGAAATGGAGTCACCCATGCTAAAGTTTTATATCACCAACCCTAAACTAAGTTGTTACATGACTTTCAGAGAAATCGGAAGAGATAAGAGCCAATTTTTCAAACAGACCAGTTTTAATCTTTAATGGGCACGATAATAAAGTTCTTTCTGTTTTAATCCTTAATCTGAAGTGATCTGATGTTGACAAATCAGTTACTTTTCAATTATTCTGTCTCCTTGTCCCTGCCTTAAAAAGATAGTAACTTTGAAATGGTTAATTTACTTTTTGTTATTTGTTTCTACTCCTTCAGGTTTTCCCTGCCTGTAAAGCAATTCTAGTCAGCCCACTGAAACACTTACTCTATTTTATGGAATGACGTGTTACCTGAATCTAGAATTGCAATAGAATCAATTGAGAGCTTTAAACAATTTATTGTAATTTTGTCCTTTGACAGTATACATCTATCTTATTCAGTTTAGGTGGCTCCTCCAAATACATAGATGAGTTCCAATCACTTGTGATCATTTCTTTATCCCGATGTTACTTATTCATGTGGTTTTAAGAATTGGTTAATACTATTGTCAGACACTAAAACCAGAGAGTAGTTCAGAAAAATGGATGAAATCAAAACAAATCAACCTTTAGGAAAGGATAGTCTTTAGAGACTCCAGGAATCTTCCTGGACACATCCCAGGAAACAAACTCCTCGAAGACACGCTCCTCATCCAGTCTCCAGCCCTTCCTGGACCTAGCACTTCCTTGAAGTTGCCAAGTCTCCTGGCTTTAAAAACCACCTACATGCTATCAATGTCCAAATGTGGATTTCTGGGACAGATATCTCCTCAAACTCCAGACTTCTATCTCTAGCGGCTTACTTGACATCTCCACTTGGATACTTCAACCTTCACAAGCCCAAAACTGAACCCCTGATCATCGTCCCAAACTGCCCCACTTGCAATCAATCTCAGCTAATGACAATCCCAAATTTCCAATTAGTCAAACCACAAACCTTGGAATCCTTTTGGACTCCTACCTCTCTCTTACAGTATGATATTTTTCTAACACATGCAGACTCTGACCATGACTTACCTCTCACCTCTGCCTTCCCAGGGTTATCTTGCTAGTTCCCAAAATGACACGTTATACCCTTGCTACCCCTTGACCCTCTATAGTCTATTCTCAACACAGGAGGCAGAGT
Organism: Carlito syrichta; assembly: GCF_000164805.1. NCBI lineage: Eukaryota > Metazoa > Chordata > Mammalia > Primates > Tarsiidae > Carlito > Carlito syrichta. The sequence continues at coordinate 313,523 of NW_007260633.1, forward strand.
GACCCTCTCAAAGCATAACTACTCTCAAAACAAAAATCTCCTTAACTTAAACTCTATTCTTTATTTCATTCTGAGAAAGAGCCAAAATCTTCATAATGCCTCTATTAATAGCCCCTTGCCTTTTCTCCTTCTATTGTCCCCTCACTTTGCTCCTGTCATACTGGCTTTTTGTTCTGTACATGCTAAATTCATTCCTGCCACAGAACCTTTGCACTTGCTGTTCTGAATAGAAGAGTGACCCTAGCTCTTCACATGGCTGGCTCATATCTTCCCTCTGATTTTAGCTCACAAGGATCTCTATGTGATAACTTCCCTGACATCTCTGTCTATATCAGTCCCCTATTCATCCTTTATCAAATAGTCTTATTTTCTTTATAGCACATCTTTACTTAACAGTTTACATGGTTATTGTCCTCCTCTCCATCTTACCCTACTTCAACAAGAATAGAAGCTCCATGAGCTCAGAGATCTTGCCTGTCTTTTTCACAAGGTACCCAACATGTTATAGGCCCTCAGTAAATACTTACTGAGGTGCTTGATGATGCTCTGTTGTAAGTAAGTCTAACTTGAAATATTTGTTGATATAGCATATCTAGTCTGTGGTATCATAATAAAGAGAACCTGGTCATTTAATTTTAAGTATAGGGTTTTATAGTTCATTTAAAATTTTATAAAATTTACTGTGTCCTTTTCTCTAATTGTCAACTTGGAAAAATTCCGAAGAAGTCCATTGCTCCTCAATAAACACTCCCAAGAATAAAATTTCCCAATTTTCCCCTGGATCTCAATCACAAAAGGGTTATGCCCAGGCACATAGGTATCAGCTTCACTGAGCAACTTGCCAGAGAGCTGAAGGTCTCAGCAGCGAATCTGTGCCTGCCTGCACCAGTAGACTGAAGCAGGTCACCCATCCACTTTGGGGTTCAGGTTTTCCACTGGAGAAATTCAAATTAAAATAGCTGTCCTTGTTGTCTATCTAAATATTTTAGACAATTCAAGTAATAAGTAATTAATTTAAAATAAAGTATTATTGCATTTTTTTTAACAAGTGCCCGTTACCACTAGATTATAAATCTCTTGAATGCAAGGACCATTCATCATTTAGACACAATGTGTTCATGAAAGACATAGTAGAGTCTCCAATTATACTTATGTATTTTATTGAAGTTTTGAAGTAGCCTGATATTTATTGACAACACACTGCTCTTAAGGCAGCTGACATATTTTTACTACAAACTCTATGTAGCTCTATGAAGACCAATCAAGCAGTCCCTCGCTTTTAGACAGAGTCTAATACATGAAACTTAAATAGGAAAATAGTAACACGGAAATCATCCCTAAGCCAAAGTCAAAAGATATTTCAACAAGTTCTAATTAATATATTTGGGGAACTAGGGAGCTATAATAAAGGAGGCTGTCTCAGCTGTACTTGTTACAATGTCCATAATCAGGGAGGTATTGTCAGGGCAGCATAAAATAAATCCTTAATAGCATTTGAAAGAATTTTTCTTTCTTTCTTTTTTTTTTTTTTTTTTGAGTTGGAGTCTCACTCTGTCACCCAGACGAGTGTAGTGGCCGCTCCCGGTCACCGCAGCCTCGACCTGCTGGGCTCCGGTGATCCTTCCTCCTCAGCCTTCCAGGTAGCTGGAACTACAGGCGCATGCTACCACACCCGGCTAATTTTTTGATTTATTGTAGTGATGAGGTCTCAGCAAATTTCCCAGGTGGGTCTCGAACCCACAGGCTCAGGTAATCCACTCACCTCAGCCTCCCAAACCATGGGATTACAGGTTGAGCCACCAAGTCCGGCTTGAAAGAATTTAAGTCATGCTGCTTGGTGACGAGAAATCTATAGTGTGTGTGATTTAAACAACAGAAAAACCATATTCTACCACTTATTAGCCAAATTATTTAGTATCTCTGATTCTCAAGTTTCTCATTAGTCACATGGGGATAATTACATTATACGTGTTTTAAGTGAATGTTTATATTCCCCCCACTACGACACTTCGTATGTTAAAACCCTGATTCCCAACGTAATGATATTTGAATATGGAGCTTTGGAAGGAAAGTAGTTCATGAGTGTGGAGCCCTTATGATGGGATTAGTGCCCTTATAAAAAGAGAGCACTGACTTAAGACAATACCTGGCATTGTAACTAAACAGAGTAAGGGCTTAAGAGACACCAGGGGGGAAAAAATATCATTCGGGTGGTAACATATAGGTGTGTCAAGCTGAATTAGAGTGTTCCGAAAAGCAGGGAAATTAGATTTAAAAATTAAAGGCTGGTTTTACACACTACAATGAAAAGTTTTTTTTAATCAGACAGAAAGCTAATGCAGGATCTCGGGAGAGTCACAATATCAAAGTAATACTCGGAGAAAACAGCTTCCCCATAGAAGATGTGAAGGTAGGTAGAGCTGGTGAGAAAGGGACTGATTTGGTGATGGTGAAGGTCTTGATCCATAAAAGATGATGGTGATAACAGTTCATGACTAATAGCATGTTGCTATTTATATTACAGTGTTTTAGAGCAGCCAACCATAATCAGTCCAGGGAGACTTGGCACAGGCTTTTATTTAAGTGCTCAAGTTTGGGCACATATAAGACACTGTTTGTCTTTTGAGCTTTTAGTGACTTTTTTTTTACAGTAGGAAAACATCACATTTCTCAGCCAAAATAAACTTACTTACCAACAGAAAGATTTACCTTAAAAAAAATTGGGGTTTTTTCCATTTAACCAGTTCTTGAGTGAGGCTGAGAATAGATACAAGCCCAATGGAGTCGCAAACCTTGCAATAACCACATTTTGAGCTTATATTTTTCTCATAAGATGCATTTTTTTCTCCAAAGGGAAAAAAATTTATTCTGAAACTTTGGCAAAGTCTCATTATGCCTTAACTCTATTCTCTATAAAATAATATCCCCTCATACAGTCCCCCATGAGTTTAGACTTTTTAAGAATATAGATTAGAGTTCACTTTTCCAGGATTTGGCAAAGCCATCATGGTTTTGGAGTACTCTTTTTGGAATTTGATAGGTTTTAGAAAACACAAAAATAATAACTACTTTTTATCAGTTGCTCACTATAAGCCAAACAGCTATATGAAGTACTTAACACATTATTTCATTGAAGTGTCACTAAAGAAACAAACAAACAGAAAACTATGAGATAGTGTCCCCATGCCACAGATGAGGAAGCTCATTTTAGAACAGTGGTTCACAATTTTTGGTTGCACATCAGAATGGCCTTACAAATAACTCCAAGCTCAGGCTGCACCTCAGATTACTGAAATCAGAATCTTTAGGGATGTGACCCAAAGTCACAGTAGTTTTTTTAAAGCTCTGAGGTGATCCCAATGTGTAAAGTTGAACACCATTTTCCTAATACCGAGGATCATTCAGGTTGAAAATGGCAGAAGCTGGGCTCGGTGGCTCAACCTGTAATCCCAGCACTTTGGGAGGCTGGGCCGAGTGGATTGCCTGAGCCCCCAGATTCAAGACCAGCCTGGACAACTGGGCAAGACCTCGTCTCAACAATAAAAATAAAATATTAAACGGGTGTGGTACCGCGTTCCTGTAGTTCCAGTCACTTGGAAGGCTGAGGCAGAAGGATTTCTAGAGCCCAGCAGGTCAATGCTGGATTGGCCGTGATCATACCACTGTACTCCAGCCTGGGAAAGAGTGAGACTCCAACTAAAAAAAAAAAGTGGCAGAAGATAGTCTTTCTATTCCAACATCCGAAATCTTTACAACTACAGATAACCACAGTTCTTAAAACTGACAGCACAATTAGAGTTATCTGGGGAGATTTAAAAAAACATAATCACAGAGCCTCATCACCAAAAATTCTGAGACCAGTGATATAAATTGGAGCTCAGTAATGGGTAGGTGTTTTTTAAAATCTTCCTAAGCTATTTTAATATGTGGTCAATTTTGAGAATCATTGCTTTATATTATTCTTATCAGTTTAATAAAAAACTCATTGGTCTTTTCTTGCCCTAAGTAAAGGTGTGTAGAGTTCTTGACCTCCACCTGCTAATTAACAAAATCAATGATTTTAATAATTGAGTACATCCTATATAATACATATACCCAAACATTAGAAATGCCTCAAAATCTAGAGACATAGAAACAATATACAAATGAAGAAAGGAAGGAAAAGAAAGAATTATAAAAAAAGGAAGAAAGGAAGGAAAGGGCCTACAACAGGCTTAAATAATTTCTAGAACCGAGAGAGAGAATGACCACAATCAATGAGGATCCCAAAAACAAAAAATTAAAGAAAAGGAAAACATCACATATCTAGAGGGCCTCATATAGGGAAACATATTGGAAGTCATTAAAGAAATTTTGTAAGTGAAAGCATAGCAAAAATGAATCCTAGGAAGGGGACGAGATGTTTAAATGAAAAAATATAAATAAGCTTACAGAGTGCTAAACAGCTGAACATACTATTTTTTCAAATAATTATTTTCTTGTTGTATTTAAGCCTTATTATACTTCCATTGTGTTTGTTTTGGGGGAAGGGTCAATAGCCTTATTGAGGTATAACTGACATATAATAGAGTATCCATATTTAAAATGTATAATTTGACATTTTGGTATAGCTATACACTCATGAAATCATAACCACAATCAAGTTAGTTTCCCCCAGAAGTTTCCTCATGCCCTGTTATAATTCTGTCCCCAGCGCCAAGCAGCCACTGTTCTAGATCAGTTTTAAATTTCTTAAGAATTTTATTTTTATTTTTATTTTTTTATTATAAAGATGTGGGGTACAATTCAGGGTTATATATACAAACATTGATTATGCAAGTACCCTTGTTGATGAGATATGCCCCTCCCTCCCCTAGCAGTTTCCCTCAACTGACAATCCCACTCCCCTCCGCTAACAGTTTCCCATTACTGCCAAACACTTTCTTATAGTACTATAATTCTTCAAGGTCTGCTTATGAGTGAGAACATATGGTACTCTGTTCTTTGTTCCTGTGATAGATCACTGAGTATGATCGACTCCAAATCCATCCAAGTTGCTGCGAAGTCCACATATTTGTCTTTCTTTATGGCTGCATAATATTCCATTGTGTATATGTACATTTTCTTTATCCAGTCAGCTTTGATGGGCAACATGGTTGGTTCCACATTTTTGCTATTGTGAATAGAGCTGCAGCAAACATACGTGTGCAGGTATCATTTTTGTAGAATAATTTGAGTTCCTCTGGGTATATTCCCAATAGGGGATTTGCTGGGTCATATGGAAGGTCAGTTTCTAGTTCTTTCAGAAATCGTCACACTGTCTTCCAACGAGATTGCACTAGTTTGCATTCCCACCAGCAGTGTAGAAGCATTCCTTTTCCTCCACATCCTCGCCAGCATCTGTTGTTTGTTTTATAGCAAAAGAAACCATCAAGAGAGAAGGGAGACAGCCCACAGAATGGGAAAAAATATTTGCCAACTGTATATGTGACAAAGGCCTAACATCAAGGTTCTACAAGGAACTCAAACGTGCTGAAAGGAAAAAAAACAAACAGCCCCTTTAAAAAGTGGGCAAAAGACATGAATAGACACTTCTCAGAAGAAGATATGCGGGCAGCCAACAGACACATGAAAAAGTGATCAGCCTCACTCATCATCAGAGAAATGCAAATCAAAACCACATTGAGATACCACCTAACCCCAGTAAGAAAGAATTTTTTTAAACAAATGGAATCATACAGTATGCATATACTGTTTTGAGTTACACAATATGCACTCTTTTTTGTTTAACTTCTTTTACTCAGCATAATTATTTTAAGATTCATCCATTTTGTATGTTTTTCATATTCTTTGCTGAGTAGTAGTCCAATATTTATGCATTCATCTGTTGAGGGACTTTTGGCTTGTTAACAAGTTTTTACTATTGCAAATAAAACTGATTTGAACATTAGTATTCTGGTCTATTAAATTTATCCCTAGGTATCTCACATTTTTAATAATTATGATTAATGACATTTTAATTCTAATTTCTAACTATTCTTGCTAATATATAAAAATACAATTATTTATAAATTGATACATGTATGCTGCAACATTGCTGATATTAGTTCTGGCAGCTTTATTTTAGATTCCTCAAGACTCCAGTTTAGTAGAAGTAATAAGAGCAGACATCTTTGCCTTCCTCTCAGTCTTTAAGGGGAAAACACTCAGTCTTCAAAATCACATATAACATTGATTTTAGATATTTTGGTAGATTCCCTTATCAGATTCAGATTTTTTTTTTTAACTCACTGAGAGTTTTTTAAATCAAAAGTAGATAATGGGGAGGGAGAGGGGCATGCAACAACACAAAGGTTACTTGGTCCTATACCAGGAGGAATGAGGGCTGTTAGAAACCCAAACTTTCACTTGCATGCAGCCTGCTTGTGTAGTTAATCTTTACTTGTACCCCACATCTCCATAATAAAATAAAATTTAAAATAGATATTGATGCTTTTCTGTCATTATTGAGATGATTACACATGGCTATTTTTAATTTGCTAGTATGAAGTTGGTTTTCAGAAGTCAAACTAACTCTGTACTCTTTGAATGAAACCTCATAATGTATTATCCTTTATATATATATTTTAGATTCAATGTGCTAATATTAGTTTGTAATCTTAACATTCCTGTTCATCAGGGATATTGGTCTGTTTTTTTGTAATCATTGACTGGTTTTAGAATTAGGGTTACTGGTTCTTTTTATAGAATTAGTTGGAAAGTAACTCCCTCTTAAAGATCAGGAAAAGATTGTATAAAATTGGCATTATTTCTATGTTAAATGTTCAGCAGAATTCACCAATGAAGTCATATGAGCCTAAAGTTTTCTTTATTGGAAGGTTTGTAACTACAGATTTAATCTCTTTAGTACATATAATGTTTTTCAGGCTATCTGATTCATCATGAGTGGGATTTGGGTAGTTTGCGCCTTTTAAAAATGTCTATTTATTAAAAAATTTTAATTGCTGCAAAAATCTTTATTTTCACCTGGCCCAGGGCTTGGAAAAATAAGTCCATTTTATCTAAGTTGTAAGACTTTATTGCAATAAAATTAATATTAATTAATATTCCTTTATTATCTTTTTAATATCTATAGCATCTGCAGTGCTGTCACCCTTTCATTTCTGCTATTGGTTATTTTTTCCTTTTTTTACCTAACCAGTTTGGCTACTGGTTTGTCAACTTTATTGATTTTTTTTAAATATAAGTTTTAGTTTCTTTGAATTTTTTTTCTCAAATTTTTAATGATTTCTAATTCATTGTGTACCACTCTGTTAACTATGTGGCCAATAGTCAGTCATTTCATTGTGAAACTTAGTTCCTATTTCACAGAATTAACTTGAGAATTATCTTGGATAATGCAGATAAAAAGCACATCCACAAGAGAATTTCCAGTGCTCTTCTTTCTATTGTCAATTTACCTGACATAAATTTTCTTCTGTACGAAGGACCTCCTATAATATTTCTTATAGTAGAAGTCTCTTGGTAATGATTTCTTTCAAAGTCCATATGTCTGAAAAAGCTATATTTTACATTTTTTCTGGGTTCTTTTCATTGGGCATATAATTCGAAGTTGACAGATTGTTTCCCCCCGCCCCCAAGCATTTTAAAGGTGTGGCTCTATTGTCTTTTTTTTTTTTTGCATTATTTTTCAAAAGAATATTGCTGTCATTTTTACTTTTATTCCTCTATGTGCAACAGAACTGTGTTTTTTTTTCTTTTTTCTATTCTGTCCTGTGTTCGGACAATTTGATTATGATGTATCTTGGCATAATTTTCTTCATGTTTCTCACACTTGGAATTCATTGAGCTTGTTGACTTTGTGGGTATATAGTTTTTGTCAAACTTGGAAAAAAAGATCAATATTTCTTTAAATATTTCTTCCACTTCACTCCTCTCTTTTGAGAATTACAGTTACATATCAATAGGCCTCTTGAAGTTGTCTACAGATTCCTGGTGTTCATTTTAATTTAAAAATTTATTTTTAAATTTGGGTTTCTGTTTTCTGTAACTTCTAACTTTATAATCTTACCAGTTTTTGATTTTGCAATGTCTAACTTGTTATTAATCCAACTCAGTGTGTTTTTATTTCACACTTTGTAGTTTTTTAATATTCAAAAATTCAATTAAAGGTTTTTTAAAAATGTATTTCATGTCCCTAACTAACTTTTTAAGTATATAAAATAGCTATTTTGTTTTTACTTTATTTTATTTTTATTTTATATTCTTGTCTATTATTCTAATATTTCTGCAAATTTTGTGTTGTTTTTTTTATTTATTGGTTTCTCTTCTCATTAGTGATATTTTCTGCTTCTTTGAAAGCCTATTGATCTTGGATTGGATGCCAGACATTGTAATTTTTACCTGGTTAAATGCTGGATATTTTGTGTGTTTTTTTTGTTGTTGTTGTTGTAGTAGTTGTTTTTATAAATAGTAAAACTCTTTAGCTTTGCTCTGGTATATAGCTAGGTCACCTAAAAACAGTCCAACCTTTTCAAGCCTTGCTTTTAACCTTTTCAAGCCTTGCTTGTTAGTTGGAATTGATGTTTTGTTTTTTACAAATATTTTTTATATTTTAAAGATGTAGAGTACAATTCAGGATTAAGTACATAAGTGGTCATCATACAGGTAAAGTTTTGGTCTCCCATTGGTCCTCACTTTACCTGGTTTGAGATCAGGTACGCATATTGATATTATGTGCCCCCTCTTTCCTCCTCCACTGCCAGTTTCCTGCTACTGCCAATCCCTTTCTTGCAGTATTATGATTAATGTTCAGTATCCACTTATGAGTGAGAACATGTGGTACTCAGTTCTTTGTTTATGTGATAGGTCACTGAGTATGATAGACTCTAAAACCATACAGTTTGCTGTGAAGTCCATAATTGTGTCCTTCTTTATGCTGTGTAATATTCCATCATTTATATGTACCACATTTTAAGAATTCAATCCCAGTCAGTGACCAACTCCTGGCTCTGTGAGGACTCCGCTCGCCCCCTCGGTTCCCCTTCCAGTCTCCCTCCCACTACGGGAGCAAGCTCCATGCCTGACTGGCTGAAGTGGACCCAAGGAAAGAGGGTTCCAGAGAAAAAAGACCTGACTGGGTCTGGGTGGTCTCTGCAGTGCCAGCAAGGGAGGCAGCGGCTGCGACCACGGCTGCACAGGATGAGAGGCCCAGCAGCAGCAGGCAGCGGCGGCAGCGGCCGCTCCAGTGCCTCCCTCTGGGGCTGTTAGTCAGCAGAACGCGAGCTGGTGGGAAGGAGGAAGGCTGGCAGGAGGCGAGACTCTGGAGCATATGCTGGGCCCCCTCGGGCGCCGCTGTCCTCCTCCCTCCTGGCACCGGGGACCGCAGTCTTCGATCGCCCTTCTTGGCCAGGCCCTTCCACAGGCGAGGAGACATCCAGCGGTGGGAGCGCGGGTCACACCTTGGGGAGGACAGCGCATTGGTCGAGCTTCCCTGAGGCCCTTCCTGCCTGGCACCGTGGCCTGGGCGGCTCAGGTGCAGGTGGTCAACCATTGAAAAGCAAATTGGGACTTCCGGCAAGATGGTGACAGGCAAGCTGGTCTATGAAACCCTCTGCAAAGGAAAATGCAGAGGGTCTCTGGCTCTCTCCCTGGAGGCTGTGGACCCAAACATCAGCAGCCTGCTCTTCACACGGAGCTCGGCCGTCACCACAGCTGGGGCATCGCAGCAGTCTGGACAGCCACTGCAGCTGCAGACACAGCAGCCACTGGCACCGTCATGGCCTCTGAGGTGACCATAGCGCATTGCACCACCTGTGCCTGAGGTGATCCATGACTTCAGTCCTTGAAGCCCCTGCAGGCAAGATCTGTTGGGATCGCTGCCACCTCTGTTGCCAACGTGACATCCTGCCAGCCATGGGTCTCCTCCCGTGTGCCCTGAGGCAGGCTCCCATCTCTGGCCTCTGCCCAACTCCTGTCCAGCTTCACACCCTCTGGGGCAAGCAGCTGAGATAGCACCACCTGCTGGCAATTCAAGATAACAACACTGGAACAGGAGAAACAAGATTGAAAAAGAGACAGAGCCGGGATTTGAGTGGTGAATGGAGGGTGATCTGAACTGTCCTTCACAGCAGGCCAGGGGCAACTGACCTTAACTGCGAACCAATTTACCAGCTTGAAAAGAAAGCTAGAAATCAGAGCTGAAAGGACATTGGACTTAAACAAAAAGTCTCAGAATGTGCTCAATTGGTTCTGTTAGTTTAATGACTTAATTCTATTCCTACTGTTTGTTCCTTTTTTTTCTTTTCCTCTTCCTTTTCTTCTCTTTTCTCCTCTCTGTAAACCATATCTTTGTATAGAAGAACAGCACACCAATAGGGTGGCTGGTTAGCTTGTATGTTAGCATCATTGTATTTTTTTTTTGTATGGGAGTTGGTTAGTCTGTAGCCATGGTCTATTGTTTTTATCTGTTTCAGTATAGGTCTCTCTCTCTCAATTTATTGGTACACTCATCTGTTTCCCCCCTTACTCCTTTCTCTCTCTCCACCCTCTTCCCCCTACTGTCTGCTCCATTCTCTTTCCTCTGCTAACCACATTTTATTTCAGGGAGTAAACCTACAGCCCCACTGCATGGACAGATTCCAAGGCAGTGGGAAGTGGGTTTCAATTATCCATACACCTCTCAGCGAATACCAGGACCTGCAGATAGATTTTGAATCACAGCTCCCCCCTTAAGTAAATCTCAAAACTGCAAAAAGGACCACCCCTAACTTACAGTGCAACTCCAGAATTGAACAAAGTAAGAGGACATACATAAAGAATAGGAGCTTGAACAAACAGAAGTAAAACCAATCCCTTTGCCCCTGAATAAAAGAATTAAAGAAGGATGGTGACGTGGAGGGGAGGAAAAAGTAGGGATGGGGAAAAAATGCACAAATGAAGAAAAGTCAAAAGAAGAATATAGGTCTCACACAGACCCCTGGGGATCAGACACTGAGAAAACAGATTCCGGAACACAAGCAACGAAGAGCCCCCAGAATGACTAGTCACATGCAACAAACCCAGACATCAAGACATTAATAGAGAGAAATAAAAAAATTGAGGAGAGACAAGAGGAAAATAGGAAGGAGCTGATGTCAGAAATAACAGTAGTAAAGAATACTGTGATGGAAATAAATAACAAACTAATAAGCATGGAAAGCAGAATTAGCCAAGCAGAAGAAAGAATCTCAGAGCTCGCAGACCAAAACATAGAACTAACCCAAACTATCAAAAGCATAGAAAAGAAGCGCAAAAAGACAGAACAAAACCTTCAAGAGATGAATGATCACTTCAAGAGACCAAATCTAAGAGTAATTGACCTTCCTGAGGCAGAGAGAGAAACAGAGGTCACACTGGAACAAACATTTCATGAAATCATTTAAGAAAACTTCACTCATCTCATCAAGAATGAAAAAATTCAAACACAAGAGATTCAGAGAACCCCTGCAAGACAACAAATGAGAAGACCAACTCCCAGACATATAATAATTTGCCTAAAAAAGTAGGTATACAAGAAAAAATCCTAAAGGCTGCAAGAGAAAAAGGTCAGACTACATACCAGGGAAGACCAATTACAATAGCAGCAGATTTATCTACAGAAACCCTCCAGGCTAGGAGAGCTTGGAGCCCTATCTTCAAAGTTCTAAAAGATAAACAATTTCAACTGAGAATAACCTACCCAGCCAAGGTAAGCTTCATCAGTGAGGGAGAATTGAAATCTTTCCCAGATATCCCATCCCTAAGAACCTACACTGCCACCAGACCACCTCTACAAGAAACACTTAAGAAAGTACTGAACACAGAAGAAAAGGAAAAAAGAACAACAACATGCTTCACAAGAGTGCAGGCAAAAGATTAAAAACACACGTGATCCAACTCTAAAACCAAAAGAAAGACAACACACAAACAGGAAGAACAACAACTCTGTAAGAACATTATGATAGGGATCAACTCTCACATTTCAATAATTAGTTTGAATGTGAACGGACTAAATACACCACTGAAAAGACATAGAATGGCAAAATGGATAAAATAACACCAGGCAACAATCTATTGCCTTCAAGAGACTCATCTCACTAGAAAGGACACTCACAGACTTAAAGTAAGAGGATGGGAAACAAATTTTCAGGTGAATGGAACACAAAAGAAAGGAGGAGTCGCGATCTTAATCTCAAACAAAATACCCTTTAAGCTATCAAAAATTAAAAAAGATACAGAAGGCCACTAAATAATGATAAAAGTTTCAATCGATCAACAAGAAATATCCATCCTAAACATATATGCACCGAGCATAGGAGCATTGAATTTCGAAAGCAGCTCCTAGGTAAACTAAAAAAAGATATACACTCCAATACCATCATAGCTGGGGACTTTAATACCCCACTCACAACCCTAGACAGATCATCAAGACAAAAAATCAACAATGAGATCCAAAACCTCAATGTGACTCTTGATCAAATGAACTTAATTGATACCTACAGAATCCTCCATCCAAAGACCACAGAATACACATTCTACTCATCACCACATGGAACATACTCTAAGATCGACCACATACTTGGCCATACATCAAGCATAAGCAAATTTAAAAGGACTGAAATTTTACCATGCACCTTCTCGGACCACAGCAGAATAAAAATAAACATTAACACCAACAAGGTCCCCCCACAACCCACAAAGGCATGGATACTAAACAGCATGATGCTAAACAACTCCTAGGTCAATGATGAAATCAAAACAGAGATTAAAAGATACCTGGAAACAAATGAAAATGAAGAAACATCTTACCAAAATCTCTGGGACACCATGAAAGCTGTAGTAAGAGGGGAATTTATATCCCTACAAACGCACATGGAGAAAATGGAAGGATCACAAATTAACAATCTAAGAAGCCACCTAAAGAAGTTGGAAAAGCAAGACCACAAAAATCCTAATTTCAGCAGAAGAATCCAGATCACCAAAATAAAATTCCAAATCCAGGACATAGAAGACAAAAAGATAATACAAAAAAATCAATGAAACAAAAAGCTGGTTCTTCGAAAGGATAAACAAGATCGATGGACCCCTAGCTAGATTGACCAAGAAAAAGAGAGAAAAAGCCCAAATAAACACAATCAGAAACACAAAAGATGAAGTCACATCTGATCCTGAAGAAATACAAAAGATCATTAGAGACTATTATGTACACTTGTATGGAAGCAAACTTGAAAACCTTTTTGAAATGGACTTCCTGTCATCACACAACCTGCCTAGGTTGAAACAAGAAGAAATTGAGGCCCTAAATAGACCAATAACAATCAAGGAAATTGACCATGTAATAAGAAAACTACCTACAAAAAAAAAGGCCTGGACCAGATGGTTTTCCAGCTGAATTCTACAAGACATTTAAAGAGGAGCTTATACCAATCCTACTGAAGGTATTCCAGGAGATTGAGAAAGATGGAACTCTCCCCAAATCATTTTACGATGCCAACATCACATTGATACCCAAGCCAGGTAAAGACCCAACAAAGAAAGAGAACTACAGGCCAATATCTTTGATGAACATAGATACTAAAATTCTCAACAAGATCGTAGCGAACCAGATTCAACAACACATCTCAAAAAACATCCATCATGACCAAGTATGCTTCATCCCTGGGATGCAAGGCTGATTCAACATTCGTATAACCATAAATGTAATTAAATACATCAACAGATGTCAAAACAAAAACCACATGATTATATCATTAGATGCAGAAAAAGCTTTTGATAAAATCCAGCACCCCATCTTGATAAAAAACCTCGAACATCTAGATGTACAGGGAACATACCTCAAAATAGTAAAAGTCACCTATGAGAAACCCACAGCCAGCGTACTCCTAAATGGACAAAAACTGGAACCATTTCCCCTGAAAACTGGAACAAGACAAGGATGCCCACTCTCACCCCTCCTGTTCAATATAGTATTGGAATTCTTGGCTAGAGCAATCAGAGAAGAGAAGGCAATCAGGGGTATTCAAATAGGAAAAGAGGAAGTCAAGCTATCTCTCTTTGCAGATGATATGATTGTATACCTTGAAAACCCAAGAGAATCTGA